>NC_056743.1:494956664-495079164 GCF_019279795.1 Protopterus annectens | reverse complement strand
TGGCCACATGTACTTATAACTTGTTAGTTAGTAGGTTTGTTAGTAGAGATAAAGAACTGATGGCTTTTTCTCTTCAGATGATCTGTGGGATCTATGTTGGATGTGATAGATGAATTTGGGATATGGAATTTCACTGTTCTCTGCCATCCCCTGACTTTTATCACTTGGCATCTTTCCTTCCCCCACCACCTACCCAGTGCATGAAGGAAATCACTTTTCTTTCAATATGATATATGTTGTAGAGGATGACGAAATACCACTTTCTGGCTCTTTAATTGATTGCTGCCTTGGTAAGCACCTTTCATTATCTAAATGGCCATGGAGATGCAGTACTTCATTTTGCAGGCTGGAGCTACTATTTTTGTCCATTCTGTATTTGCAGCTTGAATCTAGATCCTTAAGTTTCACATGGCATTGCTGAAGACCTCCAGGTGACTCTGTATCATTTATCTGCAGCATTACAGCAGGGTGTCCTGGTCTGCTGCTTGGTGAGGCACCAGTTGCTGCCAGGCAGGAGTTTCTGCTTTCTTTTGCCTGTCTTTGAATGCTGCAGAGGACATTTCTTTTGCACAACTAAATCCAGTTAAAAAAGTGATTTGTTACCATTTGACCATATTGGTGTAGCTATAATGTAGTTTGTCTTGTGTGCTGGCAGCCAAATGATCCATATGCATGCAAAGAATATATTCAAACGTAGACTGCTGTGTAATAGCTTACTTTTTACGGATCATTTTCCAAAGAAACCAACCAGCTCCCAGAAGCTAAGGACACCTTCCACTTGGCTGCGAAGGGAGTGTTGAAGTTGGGAACACTATTCTTAATAAGAGTTGGTCTTTTGTTGGGGAAAGTGTGCTTAGTGAGAAGAACTTCCAGTAACCTGTTTCTCTTTCCGTGGACAGGATAGATTTACATTTGTTAAGGAAGTTTACTGCTTTTTTTTTAATCCTCTCATCCTTCAGGTAGGAAAAGGAAAATAGTTCCTAACAATTTGTGACAGGTAATTCAATCGGCAGAGCAGACATTGAAGGGGGATTGTTGTATTTCAGGAAATTCTTCTCAGAGTTGTTTGTGATGGAAGTATTTCATCAGATGTCTCTGCTGATGGGGTATATTTTTACTGACACTTTGTCCAAGCTGAAAGAGTTTTTTCAGTGGGACCAGAATGAAGTTCCTCTGGCACAAAAAAGTGTGGTTTATTACAGTTAGAGATGCCAAAAGCTGCGGCTGTCCCTCCTGTTTTGCCTGCCTTAAATACTGTTTTTCTCTCTGCTTCTTCCCTACCTGATGATTAGCTTCCTGCCCCCAATAAAGTCTGACAAGTTATGCGAGGTACCCCCAACACACAAGTTCCTGATCTGATGTTATTAATCTTCATTCATTCCTTACTGATGGAGCCGGCCAATATCAAGCTCGCATCAGCCAAAAACTCTCAAGCCAAGTTCCTACCTAGAATGCTCTGATGTTCATCGTGCTATACTGCTACAGTCATCACACTTGGGTTATCCTGTTGTCAGGCGGTCCCGCAGTCGGCTGAATCCCAAAGTCCTGGTCCGGCGTCGGTTGTCGTCGCCTCTTCCCTGACGTCAGTGTGACAGGGGTATAAAAGAGACAGCCGATGCCATTTTCTTCAGTCTTTCTTGCCGCGCGGTGCCCGAAGCAGAAGCAGTTCGCAAGTGCCGGTCAGCCAGCTCCTGAAATTTTCGAATCGAGTTTCAGCCCGAAGTCTTCTCTAAAGCTAAGTACCCCGTTGGGGAAACTTTTCTTGCCTCAGACCGATGTCAGACAAAGTTAATAATTGTATTTCTTGTGGGAAGCAAATACCTCATAAGGATTTTCATTCTTATTGTATTCCTTGCCTAGGCCCAGACCACGACGTCTCTGGTTGTCGGTTTTGTGCTAGGTTCAACAAACGTACAATTAAGCGTCGGGCATAATTCGCCCAGCATTATTTTGGCAGAAAATTTAACTATAGCATGCCGTCGGAGCAACCGACATCAGCAATGATTAAAAAACGCAAAGATAAGGTATGGCAGCCAAGGCCAAGACCAGATACCGAGGCCTCAGCAAGGCCTGACGCCGGTTCTCCGGTTTTCAGTGAGGCGCCTTCGCAGCCCCTGACTACCGCAAATTCAGAAATTCTGATGGCCTCCCAAACCGAAGCAGTTGGGCCTCAGGAACCTGTTCCACCTCACTCCTCGGACGCCAGCCCCGACGGGGATCCAGAATTTTCGGATAGGCCTTCGGTCTCTGAAGGTGTTTTCAAACTGACAACTATCTCCGCCAAGCCTTATGCTAAACTCAAAGCCCCCTTGAAAGTTAGAAAACCGGGGCCACACACCCCTCCACAGGCCCCTATGCCTAAAAAACAGATGCTTAAGATGGCTGAGGATTTAATTACCCTTATCAGGGGATCCCAACCCCCACCTGACAAAAGGCCTAGACTGGAGAAAGATTATCCTTCCTCTGACCAAGCATCCCTTTCCTCAGGCAACTCTGACTACCAGGATTACTCCTTCCCTCCTTATGAAGACTCAGATGCTGAAGAGTCCATTCCCTCTATGTCTCCCCCCCTGAAGACTACTCTTTTGGGGAAACTTTGCACACCATGAGGGAACACTTCCACTGGGAAGGCCAAGATTACTCTGACTCCAAGAAAAGACTCTGTGAGTTTCTTCTTCTTCCACAGCATAGACCCCTGGCAATTCCTCCAGTTTTAGACATTTTGGATGATGTTTTCTCTGAATCCAGTTTAAACCCATATTCCTTACCTCCAGCACCAGCTAAACCAGACAGATACTACCGAGTTCCTGATACTCATAAGTTTCTATACAAAAGCCCTACTGCAGACCCCGAGACCATTTCCCAGGGTCCCAAAGGGGTTAAGGCCTCTACTGCTAAGAATCCACTTCCTTCTGAAAGAGATTCCAGAGCATTAGAAAGATGGGGAAAGAAAGTGTACGTCTGCCACTTTGGCCATGAGGGCATTAAACTGCCAATTCCACATGCTAAAATACCAACAGTATTTGATTACACAGTTAAAGCAGAAACTGATCCCTCAGACCGATCAACTTGATTTTAAAGAGATGCAGGATTTGCTGCATGCAGCAGAACAGGTGGGAAAGCATACCTTACAGTGTGGTTTTGATTCATTGGAAGCCTCATGTAGAGCAGCTGTCACAGGGTCTGTAATACGTAGGCATGCTTGGCTTAAAGAACAAGCCTTACCAGAACATGTCAAAGCAAAGTTATTGGATGCTCCATTGCAGAAAGATGTATTTGGTATCAAAGCAGAGGAAGTTTTAAAGAAAATGGAAGAAAAGGCAAAATCTATGCAAACATTTAAAGATTTTTTACAGGTACAACCTCCTCGTTTCAGCAGAAACTGGCCATCAAAAAACTGGCCCTTTCCTGCATCAGACAGACCCCAAAGAGGTAGGTACAGGCGCCCAAGGGGCAGAGGCCAGCCATAAGGTTCTTTCAGGCCTAGACAATGGCATACAACAACTCAGAGGTGGAGACGAAAGATCTCAACCCTTCAGGAAACAAACACAATGACTTCCCTCTTCGCCTGCCAAGCAAAATTGCCCTGGTAGCACCTTTGGGAGGAAAACTGGCTCTATTTCCACAAAATTGGCGCATCATAACAAAGGACAAATGGATTCTGGACATTATTACCCAAGGCTGCAAATTTCATTTCCACACTTTACCACGGATGAGAGGCATGCCAAATCTGCCTCCAAACCAATGGGCAGAGGCTCAAATGCAAATTTCAGCTCTCATGGATATGAAAGCAATTCAAAAGGTACCTACAAAGGAGCAAGGTCAAGGTTTTTACTCAAGACTGTTTCTAGTCCCAAGAAAGGACAAAGCCTGGAGGCCCATCTTAGACCTCTCAATTCTGAACACATACCTGGAGGTACCCAAATTCAAAATGCTCACACTACAGCAGCTCCTTCCCATGCTGGGCAAGGAGTCTTGGCTGGTAAAGTTGGACCTCAAAGAGGCATACCTGCATGTCCCTATCAGACAAGATTGCAGAAGATACCTCAGATTTGTGGCAGGTACAATGCATTATCAATTCTCTGCATTGCCCTTTGGCTTATCTACTGCGCCCAGAGTATTTACGAAATGCCTGGCATCAGTAATTGCATATTGCAGACAACGAGAAATACAAATTTATCCATATCTGGACAACTGCCTGATCCAAGCAGACAGCAAGGACATTCTATTACAGCATCTGGCTTTTGTAACACAGCTGCTCAGTTGCCTAGGGTACACATTAAACAAAAAGAAGTCAAAACTAATACCCTCGCAACAGATAATATTCCTGGGTGCCAGCTTAAATACAATGGCCCAGATGGCTTGCCTCATGCCAGACAAAAACAATTGACTCAATACTTCAAAAGGATAGCAACTTTTACCCAGCTCACTGCAAGGAAAATCCTGCAGGCATTGGGGTTCATGGCATCATGCATTCAACTAATCCCATATGCAAAGCTGCATATGAGAAAATTTACAATGGTACCTGAAAAGTGTATGGTCTCAACACAGGCACAGCCTCGAAACAAGTATACCTATCATTCCCTGCCTTCAAAAAGAGTTCCTATGCTGGGCTCAAGCATGTCAAATAAACAAGGGTCTTCCTTTCGTCTTACCTCCAGCAAACCAAACCATGACAACAGTTTCTTCAGACTACGCCTGGGGAGCACACATGGCAGGACAGTGCATACAGGGCAAATGGTCTGCAAAACAAATGCATCTTCACATCAACCAAAAGGAGATGCTAGCTGTACAAAATGCACTGACAGCCTTCAAGGACCTCTTGCATCCAGGACAACTTCTAATAAGGACAGACAACACCACAGTTATGTGGTACATAAACAAACAGGGAGGAACACACTCCTACCCTTTATGCAGACAGGCTATGACCTTATGGAACACAGCATTGACCTACCAAGTACAACTATAAGCACAATTCCTGCCAGGAAAGGAAAACATATTGGCAGACGAATTAAGCAGAAATATGGCAGACCCTCACGAGTGGAGACTACACCCACAAGTATTTTCAATGATAACTCAAAGATGGGCATGTCCAGACATAGATCTATTTGCCTCCCCCAACAATTGCCAATTACAAAAATTCTGCACAAGGACTTATCACTCCCTAGCCTGGAAAGTGGACGCTCTATCATTCAGTTGGACAACACTGACAGTCTATGCCTTTCCTCTACTACCTCTATTAACCAAGGTATTATTGAAGGTCAGATCAGAGAGACCACAAATGATCCTCATTGCTCCGGACTGGCCACGCCAGCACTGGTACCCATTACTAAGGAACTTGACTCGCAGCCCTCCATGGATCTTGCCTCAATTCCCACTACTGTTGACTCAGAAAAACTCTCAAACCCATCACAGCCAGCTCAGGACTTTAAATTTAGCTGCATGGAGAATTCCTTAAAGTATCAATCAACACTTCTCTCAAAGGACATCCTGAATGTCATTTTGGAGGCCAGGAGGCCCAGCACCAGGAAGACTTACTCAGACAAATGGAATAGATTTTGTGCATGGCACCAGGCTAAAGGTCAAAATCCCTGGATACAAAGCATTCCTCACATACTGCGATACCTAACTGAGATGCTACACAAAGGCCTTTCTTTCTCCTCCATTAAGATCCATGCTTCAGCCATTTCAGCTCAATATAATACGGATCCTCCAATTTTCTTACACCCTTTACTTAAGCAGTTTCTCAGGGGGGCTAAGAATATAAGACCCCCCCCCAGAAAACCACCAACACCAACTTGGGACCTGAACTTCGTTTTAGAAAAGTTAACACTGCCTCCTTTCGAACCAGCCT
Source organism: Protopterus annectens (assembly GCF_019279795.1). NCBI lineage: Eukaryota > Metazoa > Chordata > Ceratodontiformes > Protopteridae > Protopterus > Protopterus annectens. The sequence goes on along the minus strand of NC_056743.1, from coordinate 495,073,310 downwards.
TCTCAGCAGAACTACAATACTTGTCTTGGAAAACAGCCTTGTTACTGGCTATTACGTCAGCACGCAGGGTCTCAGAACTACAGGCACTTATGGCAGTGGAACCTTTCATCATTTTCCATCAGGACAGAGTTTCTTTACGAACTAACCCTACCTTCATGCTCAAGGTAGTATCCAGTGTGGCTTTGAATCAGACCATTCATTTACCCACCTTTTATCCTAACCCACAGAATAAAGGAGAAAGGCTCCTTCACTCTTTGGACATTCACAGACAGCTATGTTACTATTTAGATAAGACAAAGATCTTCAGAAAAACTGACCAACTCTTTGTATCATATGCTGCAGGTTCACAAGGAAAGGCTATTTCAAAACAGACAGTCTCCAAATGGATAGCACGTTGCATCCGCTTTTGCTACTCGCACCATGGGAAGGCAGTGCCTGTCAATATTAGATCCCATTCTACCAGGGCTACTGCAACCTCAGCAGCCTTTCTCAGAGGGTTTCCAACCAAAGACATTCTGGAGGCAGCTACTTGGAGTTCAGTGCACACCTTTACCAAGCACTACCACCTTCCATTATACTCAAAAAACAGAGCTGGTTTTGCCACTGCAGTTCTGCAGGGCATCCTAGCATCACCTAACCCAGTTTAGTACCAGCCACCCTTCCCTAGCCTTGGGATTCTACCCAAGTGATGACTGCAGCAGTATAGCACAATGAACATAGTACAGTTTTGTACCTACCATAAATGTAGATGTTCGAGTGGTTATACTGCTGCAGTCCAGGTTACCCTCCCTCCATCCCCTCTACATACCAGGGTGTTAGTTGCAACTCCATGTACATCAGTCAATTGGAAGCATGTCTATATGGTGTATTTGCTAGCAGCTAGTACTATTGTTTATCTACTCGGATATTGTTGCATAGCTATTGTATTGTCTTCCTAGTTGGGGGGTACCTGACATCTGGGGCAAGAAAAACTGAAGAAAATGGCATCGGCTGTCTCTTTTATACCCCTGTCGCACTGACGTCAGGGAAGAGGCGACAACAACCGACGCCGGACCAGGACTTTGGGATTCGGCCGACTGCGAGACCGCCTGATGACAGGATAACCCAAGTGTGATGACTGCAGCAGTATAACCACTCGAACATCTACATTTATGGTAGGTACAAAACTGTACTTTGTCTGTTACCTCAGATCTCGTTTGCTGCGTTGCTGTACAGCCGTGTCAAGCCACTCTGTCAGCTAAGTGTCTGATTTTTTGAAAGTTTATACATTGTTCTTATCTTCATTTTCTCAAAAGATTTTACTAATATTTTCCTACCTTATTGTACACTTTAGACTCTCTCCCTTAAGTCTTTTCCCTTTATTACCCTCTTTTCTTACCTTCTGGTAATTCTCCATTACCATCACTGGTAATCCTTCCTTTCTCTTCTTACCCTTTTTTGGGTAGCATTTCTTCTTTATTTTGGTACTGTTCTTTTCCACACCAGTTATGTTGGATAAGAAAAGTAGCATTAGTTTCAAGCAGTGTAAGGATTGCGGCCGTAAGTTACTGCTTTCCGATGGCCACGACTTATGTGTCTACTGTTTTAATGTCTCCCACCTGACTGTGGATCCTCCATGTGGGATTTGTAAAACTTTCTCTACCAGGACTCTCAATGAGAGGAAGAATAAGTTAATTTTGAAAGGTCTCCTCTAGTTTCCTTTCTCTGAGGCTGTTTCTGGGTCGGAGGGCTCACCCCCTCCTGTTAAACCCCTCAAGTGGCATTATTCCTCTTCATCAAAGTCGCACCCTTCTTCTTCTTATGGAGATCGTAGGGAGTCGACTCATAAGAGGGTGAAATTGATTACTACTTCGGCACTGCCACCTGTGACCCTGTCAGTTCAAGGCTAAGCACCGCCCTAAATGATTCTAACTACAGCCATGTCTCCTTTATCGAAACCGGCACCGGAGTTCCTGGTGCAGACAACAACGGTTCCGACAGCTCTGTCGCAACCCTTCCTGGCACCATCTGTACAGGTTCAGTCCCCTATGGCATCATTGGTACAGTCACCTTTGGCTCCAAGCATGACTCTTCTGTACTCCATGGCGCAGACATTTTCGGCACCGACGTGCTTCGGTGCTGTCCTTCTCGGCACCATCCTTTCTGCCAGTACAGATACTTTCCACTAAGGCACCGTACCCTTCGGGGCAGACTTTTGCCTTTACGGAGCAGACACCTTCAACTACTACAGCGCTGAGATCGTTGTCGCAGACTACTTCCATACCATTTTCTTCAGTGCAGACATCCTCGGCTCCGAGCTCTGCACCTATTGAATTAGCAAGGACCAAATATTCTCCTTCACTGGATCCTTTTGCTAGCAGTCAATGTAGTCCTTTCCTAGAAAGGCCAGAATCACCATCCGCTTTCTCCATGATGTCAACCAAGAGTCCTTCTGAACAGGATGTGTTGCAGCTTGTTGACCAGTTGCTTGTGGCCAGAGATCTCTCCCAACCGTCGAAGTCCACATTCCCTCATTCAGGTAAATGTTTATCTCCTCAAACCCCAACGTACACTCCTCCTTCGACTTCTACTCAAGTTGCGAAGCCTATTACTCCGGCAGCAGCTTCTCTTCCTCCAACTCCAATAGTGGAGCTCAATTTGGAACCAGAGTTGTCCTTGTGGATGTTATGTAGTCCTATCTCGCCTACATTCTTACCCATGGGTTCGGAGACGGATATCGGCTCCGACTCGGCCGATTTTACTAGCTCAAAGTCTCTCATTGGCTGGGCTAAGTGGGTATCCCATGGTGCACTGCTTCATATCCCCAGATCTCGTTTGCCGCTTGTGTAGCTCAGACGTGGTCTCGCTTGGCTGTGGCTAAGTATCTTCTTTTTTGCTATTTCTCTTAGAGAAATGTGATAATTGATACCCAGAAGCTATTTTGATAGCTATTTCTTGTTGCTATTGCTGTGTTTGAGTGTGGTAGTTGTGTTTTTTGGTATCCCTAACTGTTCCAGTGGGCTAGGCCCGTTTTAGTTAGAGGACCTAGTCCTCCCCTCTGTTGTTAGATAAACTTTTAGTGTGATTGTGTTTGTCTGTGTGTCCCCTAGAAGAACCGTTTCAGTTAGAGGTTCTTAGATTGTGTCGAGTAGAGTTTTTTCTGGTGTTTCTACTTTGTGTGTTGTTCCCGCCTCTTTTTGTGATTTGTGTCTAGGTGGTTTCGCTTAGCGCTAGTTATAAGATGTCTAAGGATCAGAAGGAGCATAAGCCTTCTGGCTTTAAAAAATGTTCCAAGTGTGGATATAAGATGTCCATCATAGATGGACACTGTGTGTGTTTACTGCCTTGGAGACATCCATTTACAGGAGTCTTGTAGCTTTTGCCACGCGTTCAGTCCTAGGGTGCTCCAGGAGAGGAAAAATAAATTAATATTAAAGGGACTTCTAAAACCATCGTTTGAGGAAGCTATAGACTCTGCTTCCAGTTCTCAGTCAAAATCCAAAGCTTCCAAGGCTAAGAAAAGGTCTCCAGCTCCATCTGCCTCTTCGGAGCCTCCGGAGAAGATTACTGTATTGGATTCTACCTTCTGTGCTCCACTGTCCTCTGGGCCGCAGGAGGTATCAGTGTTAACTGAATCGACGTCGGCTCCTATCATTCTTGAACCCATTCGGAGCCGGTCGCCCAGTGTGATGCATGGTTCACCTGACAAGAGACCCCAATGTCCATTGCTCTCCTCCAAATCTTCCAGGCTTTCTGATTTGGATGTTGATAGGGTGGTGCAGAGGCTCCTGCAGTTGCTGGTGTTGGCTAAATTGTTCTCGGCTCCGACCCACTCAGCTCCGGAGCCAGTTCCTATGACCGTTTCGATGATTCCTCCTCCTCCGAGCACATCCTTGTCGTCGAAGCCGGTATGCTCTGCTCCGAGTGATGTTCCTGCGCCGGCTCCGATACCCCCTCAGGGTCTATCGGTGCCGACCTCGGCTACGACCATGTTGGTTCCGTCCACAGGGTTCAGGACTCGGGTCTCTTCGGTCGGGCCCAAAGGGGATACTTCGGGACATCTGTCGGTTCCGAGCCTCCATCTCGGTGCATCAGCTCATGGGACCCCGGCCTTGGAGGCCGGCCGGTCCTCGGACTCGGGGACCGGCCTTCGAGGCGATGCAGAGCGGGCTGGCCAGATCGTCCGCTACATCACCCGGGTCAGTCATTCCGTCCCCCCACCCCAGCGAGAGCTTATGATACTCGCCTATCCATGGACAGTAGAGCACCAGGCCCTAAGGATACCCCCCACGAGCAGTCCCCAACTTTCTGAGGGTCTCCCAGAGTTCGTGCCTGAGGAGCCTCCTAGAAAGAAATTGTGCAAGAGGAAGCACATAGACTCCCAGGATGAGTCTCTCACCTCCAATACTGACCTCGAGGAATTGAAAGGGTCCCCCAAGTTATCCTCTGATGATGTTTCCTTCTTCGATATCCTGGAGATACTGAAACAAAGAGGTGACTTGCCTTCCAAAGCTCCTTCCAAGGAGGAGTAAGTATTCCTTAATGCTTTTGGCACTCAACCCTCCGCCTCCTGGGTGTCTCCACCCTTCGACGAACTTCTTGACCTCATTTGTCGAAGAGTGTGGGAAAACCCCGATTCTGTGGTGCCAGTTCCCAGGCATCCCAAAAAATTCCTTTCCACCCCCCCAGGGCAAAGAGTTTCTGTCAAAAGGAGAACCTGTAGATGCCATGGTGGTGGCAGCAGCCACCCAGAAGGAAGTAGCAGAGTCTTCTTCATCCGTCCATCCTCCTAACAAGGAGTCTAGGACCATGGATTGGTACGGGAAGCGTACCCTATCTTTAGCAACCTTCACTCTGCGGTCGCTGAATTATCTGTCTCACTTCACTCGGCTCCAGAGAGATCTCCTCAAAGAGTTGGGAGATGCTCTTGCGGGTAACGTACCTGAGGCAGTGGCTCAGACGGTTAACGCCCAGGTCTCTACCCACAACTCCATTGATAACTCGTCCATGTGGCTCATTTCTTATACAGCCGAGGGAGCAAGTAGGGCAGCAAGCTCAAGGGTCGCCCTTAGAAGGCAAGTCTGGCTGCGCCTGTGTCACTTTGCGGAGGCCTTCAAGTCTTCCTTCACTGACGCCCCATTTGACAGTTCCTCCTTGTTTGGGACCAAAGTGAAAGACACCCTCACCATGTGCGATCAAGAGGGAAAGACCCTGTCTGCCGTAGGGGTCCGTTTTTCCCTTCCTTCTAGGCCTTATCCCAAGGCCCAGGGGGGGGGTGTGGTTCAAGAAATCACAGAGGTTTTTTCCTGCCGCACAAGGTGAACCCCCCTCCAGAGGCAGGGGAGGGGGGGGTTATTCAGGGAGACGTTGCCCCATAGGCAGAGGGGGCCCCGACAATTCGGAAGACTGCGACTCCTTCCGTGGCTCTCCATACTCTCATTCCTGAGGGTGTGCCCGGCTGCGCTTATCTGGAGCCAGTCAGGGATCGAATTTCCTTATACCCGGAAGCCTGGGAGAGCATTACCCAGGACCGATGGGCATTACGGATAATTTCCGGAGGTTACCTCATTCCATTCTCTTTAGTACCCCCTCCAATCAGAAAAATCCCAGACGTTCCACCCAGTCAAAGGGATCAAGCAGCCTCAGAGGTCTCGCAGCTGCTAGAAAAAGGAGCCATCTAATGTGTCCCCTCAGACCAAATCGGATTAGGGACTTACTCAAGATTCTTTTTGGTGCCGAAAAGAACAGGGGACCTGAGACCCATACTAGATCTCAGTCAACTCAACAATCACGTACACAAGTCCAAGTTCCGTATGGTCACACTAAAATCGATTCTCCCATTGTTGGGAGAGGAGGTATGGATGTGCTCCATCGACCTCAAGGATGCTTACTACCATGTCAAAATGGACAGAGCATCCAGGAGTCACCTACGCTTCCGGCTGGGAGCCAGTCACTTCCATTTTCTAGCCCGACCCTTTGGTCTCACCACAGCCCCCAGTTTGTTCACCAAATGTATGGCGGTGGTGATGGCTCATTTGAGACGTCAGGGATTCCAGGTGTTTCCGTACCTGGACGACTGGCTCCTTACCGCCTCCACCAGGCATCAACTACTTCAGACCAGGGACGCTACCATCAATCTATGTCACCAGTTGGGCATAACAATAAACTGGGAAAAATCTGCCTTATTGCCCTCACAGCTTGTCACCTTTATAGAAGCAGATTTAGACACCATTCGAATGCGAGCATTCTTACCACAAGAAAGGATCACAGTATTACAACAACAAATACACATGCTGATGCCCCTGAGACAAGCGAAGGCAAGACTGGTTCTCCAACTCCTAGGGACCATTCAAGCAACTATTATGTTGGTCCCTCTAGCGAGATTACACATGAGACTTCTTCAATGTCTCCTCTTTGTTCAATGGTCTCTCCAAAGACTCCCACTATCTCATCCCATCTTACTCACGGACAGATGCAAGCAGGACCTCGTTGGTGGCTGTGCACCAACAATTTGAATGGGGGAAAGCCCTTCGTTCCACCCGTTCCTGTTGCCACGGTGACCACGGGCGCCTCCCAGATGGAGTGGGAAGGGCATTAACTTGGCAGGACAGTCCAAGGCACTTGGCAGGAACACGAGATACATTTGCATATAAACGTCCTGGAGATGAGAGCAGTGCTTCTTGCATTGCAGGCACTTCAGAAAGTTCTTCCTCTAGGGACTGTTGCGATACATTCAGACATGTCAGTAGTGTGGTATCTCAACAAGCAAGGGGGAACCCGGTCTTACCCTCTGTGCAGAGAGGCTATGCGAGTGTGGCATTGGGCAATAGCTTCCCAACGGTTTCTGGTGGCAATGCACATTCCGGGGAAGTCCAACGTAATAGCGGACAGGCTAAGCAGAGCTATCCTTATGCCTTACGAGTGGTCCCTGAATCGCCTGGTTGCAGAGCAAATCTTCAGCAGATGGGGCCAGCCTTGCTGCAACCTTTTTGCCAGCCCTCCCAGTGCGAAATGCAGCAACTGCTTCACACTGATCCCCCCACAGGGGGAATCACCCAGGGAGGCTCTGGTTCATGATTGACCCTCCGGTCTGCTTTATGCTTTCCCTCTGTTTCCCCTGCTGTCAAGGATGATTCAGAAAGCACAGTCCTTGGGAAGCAGAATGATTCTGATTGCTCCACACTGGCCTCGTCAAGTCTGGTTCCCCTTTCTTCAACCATACATTGTGGACACTCCTTGGATTCTGGACCCTCAACCAGATTTACTGACACACATGTCGGGACAGTTCCACCCCTCTGTGATGACCCTCCGGTTGACAGCCTGGCTACTCCACTTCCATCGTTAGTCAGACATCATAATTTTTCACTGGAAGTGGTCCATATATTATCGTCCTCTCATAAGCCATCCACTAGAAAGATTTATTCTAGTAAATGGAAAAGGTTCTCTATCTGGGCACATACTAGAGGCATTGATCCTTACACAGCTCCAATAGATTCAGTTCTGGAGTTCTTGTCTGTGCTTTTCTGTCAGGGGTCCGCATCAGCCACCATCAAAGTTCAGCTGGCGGCCATATCTAATTTCCACTTAGCGAATGAACCTAGTCTCATGGCACACAGACTATGCAAAGCATTCCTTAAAGGTACTCTGTTGCTTCGTCCCCCAGTGTCCGAACCTATCATGCCCTGGGATCTCAATTTTGTTCTACAAGCCCTTACTTTACCACCATTTGAGCCTGCAGCTATCTGTGAATTCAAATTCTTGAGATGGAAAACAGCATTCTTAACAGCAGTCACTTTAGCGAGGCGGGTTTCGGAAATTCAAGCCCTCTCCATCAAACCACCATATTTAATCTTCCATAAAGATAGGGTCTCTCTTAGGCCAAACCCCTCGTTCCTTACTAAAGTGGCTTCCGTGTCTAACATGAATCAGTTCATTTAGTTGCCTGTTTTTTCCCCCACTTTTCTAACAAGGCAGAATTTAGATTTCACCAATTGGATGTACATAGACAGTTACGCTTCTATCCACACTGGACAAAAGATATCCGGAAATCTGACCAACTCTGTCTCCTTTTTGGAAAACCGAATGGGTTCTCTGGTATCCAAGTTCACACTGTCTAGATGGATAGCCAGTTGTATCCCTTTCATCTATCAGGCAGGAGGTAAAAATTTGCCATTTCCAGTCAAGGCACATTCTACTCGGGCTGTTTCTACATCCACAGCCTATCAAGCTAGATTGTCAATGGATGATATATGTGCTGCAGCTACTTAGGCTTCTCCTCACACTTTTGTTTCTCATTACAAATTGTACGTAGTCTCCAGGGGCAAGTCTTCCTTTGGCTCCACAGTTCTTAGGAGTATTTTCCTATGAGCCACCCAGGATGTAGGTGCTAGGGACGCTGTCCCACGGCTAAAAATGTAGGCGAGATAGGACTACATAACATCAAGACGTTATGTACTCACCATAACGTTCGATGTATGTAGTCCATCTCGCCTCACATTCTTACTTACCCTTCCCCCTGCCTGGAGGATTTGGAGGTTAGGTTGTCACCTACAGAGTCCTTTTGATTAGTTTATTGTTTATATGGATGCGATGTGTGTATGGAGTACAAATGATTTTCGCAGCAAACTAGATCTTGGGATATGGAGCAGTGCACACCATAGGTTACCCACTTAGCCAAGCCAATGAGAGACTTTGAGCTAGTAAAATCGGCCGGGTCGGAGCCGATATTCGGCTCCAAACCCACAGGTAAGAATCTGAGGTGAGATGGACTACATACATCGAACGTTATGGTGAGTACATAACTTCTTGATGTTAAGTTGTCAATCTCGCCTTCATTCTTGCTTGATGGGTTCGGAGCCGATCCCTCGGCTCCGACTCGGCACTTGCTAAGCTCGAGAGTCACTTTTACCAGCTCGAGGCAGCCCCATATCCCATGATGCAAGGCGGTAAGTACCCAGATCTCGTTTGCCGCTTCGCTTATGAGGTCCTCCTTTTACCAGCTCCTGGTAAGTGATTCACTTTACTAATATTCAAGCCCCTTTTTGTTAAAAAACTCTTTATTATTAGTTATAAGTTAATTTTTTAGTTTTCCTGACAGAAAATCCCTGTCTCCTTAATATTTTTTAGTCGAACTTTACCCATCGCAGCCGCTCCCTGTTAGGGTGTGTGTGTGTTTATTTTTAGGAATACCTTTGGTATTTTCTTTAATTTAAGTTTTTTGACTGGTGTGTGTGTGTGTTTTAAGCACCATGTCAAAGGAGAGGGTCTCAGGTTTTAAGAAGTGTGACTCGTGCTGTCAGAAGATGTCTCTGACAGACGGTCACACTTCTTGCCTGTATTGCCTGGGGCCTCTTCACCTGCAGGACTCCTGTGCTATTTGTCATTCCTTCAGCCAGAGAGTCCTGCAGGAAAGACGCAATAAACTGATTCTTAGGGGTCTTCTTAAGCCGGAGGGCTCTCTGGCTAAGTCGGCTCCGTCAAAATCAGTTAAATCTTCCAAGGCCCAGGCTTCTGTGTCTAAGCCTGCGGCCTCGGCTCCGACTTCGTTCGAGTCGAGATCGGCTCGGCTGGAGCCGATTCTGGCTTAACAAAGCCTTCGGCACCGATGGCTATCGGTGCGAATCTGTATCGACCGCCGGTGTCGGCTCCGATCGGTTCCGACACCCATGTGGCACAGGCATCTGTGTCGGCTCCGATCGGCTCCGACACCGTTACTTTGGTGGCTGTATCGGCTCCGGCTGGAGCCGATACATCGAGTTTCCTGTCGGCTCCGAGGTCGGCTCCGACAGGATCTATGGTATCGGCTCGATGGCTCACTCCAGGAAGAGGTCGAGGTCTCCTTCCTTGGAGCCGATACTTCGGCTCCAGCTTCACCTCTTCTATCGGGCGGAGCCATCGGAGCCGATCTTCAAGGTCATCCAGATTGTCAGATCATGACCTAGAGAGTGGTCAGTAGATTACTTAACTCACAGGTACTGGCCCAAATGTTACATAGTCCGTCTCAACAGGCGACTGTTGGTCCACACCCGTTACAGTTCCTCCTTCAACTCTACCCCAGAGCTTGGAGTTGGAGTCTTCGGAATGGTTACTGCTATGGCTGGAGGACGGTACCCCTACTGTTCCTTCAGCCTCTACTCTTATCTCCTCTTGAGACCTTCCTTAGAGGGATTCGGTGGTCGGGCTTCCATGGTCTCCGAGGGGTGAGTGGCATCGGACCCTTGTCGAACCCGCTCTTCCCCTTGGAGCCTCGGCCTTGGTGAGCTCGGCTCCGACATCTGCCTCGGAGACTTCCCTTCGGTGGTCCCTGGAGTTCCTAGCTCTTTGGGCGGGTTCTCTCGGACCTGCCTGGGAGGAGCATTCGAGGTGATGAAGAGTGTACTGGCCACTGGTATCAGTCAGCAGTCTGTTCCCGTAGCTCCTCCCTCTATAGTACCTGTTGACATCTCTGCCACTTCTCTTGCTACAGGACCCAGAGATCCTCCGCCTCAGGTTTCCCCATTGGGAATTTCCCCTCTTCCGAGGATTCTCCTGATGTTTGGGAGATCCTCCTAGGAAGAGGACTTGTAAGAGGAAGCATGTAGACTCCCGAGTCTGTCACTTGGATACTGACTTTGATGAGTCAGAGGGATCCCTAGATCCCCTCTGAGGATGTCTCCTTCTCAGACATCCTAGAACTCCTGAAACAGAGGGAAACTGGCCCACCAACAATCCCTCTGAGGATGAGTCAGTATACCTAGAGGCGTTTGGATCTCGGCCCTCCACCTCCTGGGTGTCTCCGCCTTCGACCCCTTATGCAGGTTATTGCACGAAGGCGTGGGCAGCTCCTGACTCTGTAGAGCCAGTCCCTAGGAGGCCTTCAAAATTTATCACTGCCCGTGTGACAAACAATTCCTTACTAAGGGTGTTCCCGCTGATGCCATGGTGGTGGCTGCGGCCACCAAAAAGGAACTTGCAGATCCTTCCGTGCCCGTCCATCCTCCTAATAAGGACTCTAGGACCATGGATAGGTGCAGTGGCGGATGTTTTCCTCAGCGACCTTTGCTATGCGTTTGCTGAATTACCTATGTCACTTCACCAGACTCCAGAGGGATATCCTGAAGGAGCTGGGTGAAGTAGTTCAGGATCCTACAGCTGCAGGGGCTCAAGAAAAAATTGCTTCGCAGCTAGGAACCCTCAATTCCATTGCAAACTCCTCCATGCGGCTAATATCTTATGCTGCGGATGGAGCGAGTAGAGCCGCAGGTACAGGTGTGGCTCTTAGACGCCAAGCCTGGATGCGGCTATGTGATTTGCGGATCCCTTTAAGGCGTCCTTCACAAATTCTCCCTTTGATGGGTCAGCTTTGTTTGGCCCTCAGGTGAAGGAAACCTTGACCAGGTGCGAGCAGGACGGCAAGACTCTTTCTGCTGTTGGAGTCCGTTTTTCCACCCCTTCTAGACCTTATCCCAAAGGACAGAAGGGCGGGAAGATGTGGTTCCGTAAATCCCAAGGAGTCACGCCGGATTCACGTGGTCAGTTTACCCCTAGAGGCAGAGGGGTAACAACAACAGGCGCCGCTCTAGAGGCAGAGGGGGTCCGAAGAACCAGGGAAACAGGGAGCCTCTCTCTGACAAGCCCTTTCAGCATCCCTGAGGTGTTGCCCGGCTGTCCCTCCTTGGAGGCAGTCGGGAAGATTATCACTGTACCCAGAAGCCTGGCATTCCCTCACTCAAGACAGATGGGTACAGTCGATCATATCCAAGGGTTACATAATTCCTTTCGAGGAAAGCCCCTTCCCCTCAAGTTCCCTTCCAGATGTACCACCCGGTCTAAGGGAGATTGCAGAGTCAGAAATCTCAAAACTACTGCAAAAAAGAGCCATTCAGCCAGTTACAATAGACCATTCAGAGCCGGAATCTACTCAAGGTTCTTTTGGTCCCCAAAAGACGGGAGACTGGAGACCAATATTGGATCTCAGCAGACTCAACAAGTCTGTCAGGAAGACAAGATTCTGAATAGTCACTCTTCAGTCAATTCTGCCCTTCTTACAGAAGGACAACTGGATGTGCTCAATAGATCTTCAGGATGCGTACTATCACATCAAAATTCACAGACGCTCCAGGAGATTTCTCCGCTTCGGCTGGGGTCCAGTCATTTCCAGTTCAGAGCCCTGCCCTTTGGTCTCACTACAGCCCCAGAGTGTTCACCAAATGCATGGCAGTGGTCACGGCTCACCTGAGGCGTCAAGGATTCCAGGTGTTTCCATATCTCGACGACTGGCTCCTGTCAGCCACCACCAGGCATCAGCTTATACAAGCCAGGGATTACACGATAGACCTTTGTTCTCATTTGGGGATGTTAAACTACTTGGAAACGTCATTCTTATCGCCCTGCCAGTCTATTACCTTCATAGGCAAACTTAAACACTGTTAGGATGTCAGCTACCCTTACAGAACAAAGAGTTTCAGACATTCAGACTCATGTCAGGATCATTCTGGCCAGCAAGAAAATACAGGCCAGAATGGTTCTAAAGGTATTAGGTCTCATGGCTGCGGCCATTACTCTTCTTCCCTGGCTCGATTCTACATGCGCCTTCTTCAGTGGATGCTGTTCACACAATGGTCATACCAGCAACTTCCAATCGTCACCAGATTCTGGTGACACAGACATGCAAAGAGCATCTTGCTTGGTGGATCACATCGTCTCAGGTTCACCAAGGCAGGTACTTTGTACCCCCATCCCCGATAGCCACTGTCACCACGGATGCCTCCTGATCGGGTGGGGGTCATTATCAGGGCAGGATGGTTCATGGGGCGTGGCAGCCGTTCGAGTACCATCTGCACATAAATGTCCTGGAGATGAGAGCAGTGCTTTTAACGTTGCAAGCCCTCAGCGACTTTCTTCCCGTAGGGACAATTGCAGTCCACACAGACAACATGTCTGTAGTTTGGTATATCAACAAACAGGGCGGAACCAAGTCCTACCCCTTGTGTCGAGAAGCGCTCAGACTATGGCAATGGGCGATCTCCTCTCATCGGTTTCTGGTAGCAACGCATATCCCTGGGAAAACCAACATTATAGCGGACAGATTGAGCAGAGCTATCCTCATGCCTCACGAGTGGTCTCTCAAGCAATCTATAGCGGAAGAGATTTTTCTGGAATGGGGTCGTCCATGTTGCGATCTTTTTGCTACTCCCCAAAACAGCAAATGCCCAGACTTCTTCAGCCTCTTCCCTCTATCAGGCCATTCGGCCAGAGACGCTCTTACCCAGGATTGGCCCCAGGGACTTCTTTATGCCTTCCCTCCATTTCCTCTGATCCCTCAGGTGATCCAGAAAGCTACCGTTTTGAGAGCCAAATTGATTCTCATTGCCCCTTACTGGCCTCGACAAGTTTGGTTCCCGTTCCTCCATCATCACCTTTTGGTGCAGCCGTGGCATCTGGACCCAGTGCCAGATCTTCTGATTCACCAATCGGGTCAGCTGCACCGGTCAATCCCTTCTCTCAACCTCACAGCATGGTTGCTCCACTTCCTTCCTTAGCCAGGCTTCCTTTGATCTCTAACCCAGTTAGAGACATCATAGTAACCGCTTAAATCCTCTACCAGGAGGATTTATACAAGCAAATGGAAACATTTCTCTTATTGGGCTAAGGCCCAAAATATTGATCCTTTTACTGCCCCTGTTCAGGCAGTCCTGGACTTCTTAGCAGAGATTTTTCATGCAGGCTCCTCTTCTTCCACAGTCAGAGTTCAATTGGCTGCTATTTCCAATTTTCATGTCGGGATAGCAGATCATAATATTATGTCCCATAGGCTCTGCAGGGCCTTCTTGAAAGGAATTTTCCTACCAAAGCCTCCAATCAGGAATCCTCCTCCTCAGTGGGATCTAAATTTAGTGCTGACATCCTTGATTCTTCCCCCTTCGAGCCAGCTGTTTCTTGTTCCCTGAAATATCTTTCTTGGAAAACTTTATTCCTAGTGGCTATTACATCTGCCAGGAGGGTGTCTGAACTTCATGCTCTTTCGGTTCGACCCCCCTATTTGGTTTTTCACAAAGACAGAGTATCTTTGAGAACTAATCCAACCTTTTTACCTAAGGTCGCTTCAAAGAACAATCTCAATCAATCCATTGATCTCCCTGTATTTTTTCCTAACTATTCAGATAGAGCTGAACAAAAGCTGCATTATCTTGATGTCCACAGTCAACTTAGATATTATTTGGACAGAACAAAAAAATTTAGAAAATCTGATCAACTTTTTGTTTCCTATGCGGATAATAAAAAGGCCTTCCTGTTTCTAAAGTGACCTTGTCCAGATGGCTTTCTTCGGTCATCTCTGAAATTTATACGCTCAGGGGAAAACAGCTGTGCTCAAAACCTAAAGCACATTCAACTAGGAGCTTAGCTACTTCTACAGCTTTTCAAGCTAGACTTCCTTTGGACACTATTTGTGCAGCGGCCACTTGGGCTACTCCTCACACTTTTGTTTCCCATTACAAATTGGACTTGGCCTCCAGGGACAGAGCCAGTTTTGGCTCTACAGTCCTCAAGAGTTTGTTCCATTGAGCCACCCAGGATAGAGGTGCTAGGGGCGGTCCCATCAAGCAAGAATGAAGGCGAGATTGACAACTTAACATTAAGAAGTTATGTACCTACCATAACGTTCCATGTTAGTTGTCTTCTCTTGCCTTCTTTCTTGCGACCCTCCCTCCTTCCCCCTGGCCTGGACAGACCTTGTATAAGAAACTGTTATGCTGAAGACCATTCAGACCTGGTCCTTCTTCCATCTGTAAGTTTTCTTTCTTCCTATGGGAAGTATTTTATGCTTGGTGCTATTGCCCTTTGTCAGCAAACGAGATCTGGGTACTTACCGCCTTGCATCATGGGATATGGGGCTGCCTCGAGCTGGTAAAAGTGACTCTCGAGCTTAGCAAGTGCCGAGTCGGAGCCGAGGGATCGGCTCCGAACCCATCAAGCAAGAAAGAAGGCGAGAGAAGACAACTAACATGGAACGTTATTGTAGGTACATAACTTCTTATTCTCGGTGCACTGGGCATTGGGCTCTTCTCATGCCAGTGGCTGTGCCGTGGGAGAGGGCATTCCAGGCTCCACGCCGATTTTTTTTCTATGGCACCCTCCAGGGATTCTCTCTCTCTTATGGGTCACGGTCCTCTTGAGACTCCTGGCCTGAGGGCGGGCTTGTTGGTGTGGGGTGTGACCCTGGTTCTGAGGTTGTCGTGCTCAGTTCTGGGCTCCCATCCCTCCTTGGGTGGGCCAGCCTTCCAGACCATGGAGAGGGCACTTGCCTCCACTGGCAAAGCTCACATGTTTGAGTCCTCTCCCCCCTCTGTGCCGCAACTATCACAAGCTTCATCCACTGGACACCGGGCACAAGAGCCTCCGATTTCTCCTCCTCAGGAGTCCCCTTCTATGCAGTCTTCCCCAGAACCTCTCACTGAAGACGTACCCCACAAAGCGTCGTGTAAGAGGAAGCACATGGACTCCACTGAGAAGTCATTGACTGAAGATACGGATTTTGATGACGGGGAAGGGTCCCCACGGTCACCCTCTGATGAGGTGTCCTTTGGTGACATCTTTGAGATCCTTAGACAGAGGGGTGACTGGAAGCCCTCTAATCCTCCTTCCTCTGAAGAATCCATATTCCTGCAGGCTTTTTGTGCCCAGCCCCCTACCTTCTGGGTCACCCCGTCTGCCAATGAGCTCATCCAGCTCATCGTCCAGCGCGCATGGAAGGCTCCTGACACCCTGGAAGTGATACCTAGGAGACCAGATAAAATACTTTCACCCCCAGCTGAGCACCCACATTGGTCACAAGGTCTTCCAGTAGATGCTATGGTGGTGGCAGCTGCAACTAAGAAGGATTTGGCAGAAGAGAGCCAAACTGTCCATCCACCCAACAAAAACTCCCGGGCGGTTGACAGATTAGGGAAGCATGTATTTGCTTCATCGACCTTCACCGTAAGGTCTTTGAATTATTTGGCACATTTTACCAGGCTTCAGCGAGATCCTATTAACCAGCTCTCTGAAACCTTGGCAGGAGCTGTTTCTGACGAGGTCCATGACAAAGTGGCTTCACAGCCACCCTAGAGTCCATTTCCAACTCTTCCATACATCTTATTTCTGACGCAATGGAAGGGGCAGCTAGAGCGGCAGGTGCAGGTATAGTCGCCAGAGGACATGGCTGGATGCGCCTTTGCGACTTTGCGGACTCCTTTAAGGCTTCCTTCATGAATGCCCCCATAGAGGCCACTTCTTTGTTTGGCCCCAAAGCCAAAGATACGCTGGCAAGGTGCGAACAGGATGGCAAGACCCTGTCTGCCATTGGTGTCAGACACTCCACTCCTCAGCGATTCTACTCCAGAAATCAGAGGAGCAGAAAGATGTGGCACAAGACATCACAGAGCTCATTCCGGGATGCACTTGCCGAGTTCTCCCCTAAAGGCAGAGGGGGAAACTCTAATGGAAGATGCCCCTTTTGGGGCAGAGGAGGTCCATGAAACTGGGGTTCCAGAGATTCCTTCTCTGGCCAACCCTATCAGCGCTCCTGAAGCATTGCCCAACTACTCACCCATGGAAGCGGTCGGGGGTCGTTTCTCTCTGTACTCTGCTGCCTGGCAAAATATAACTACTGACTCTTGGGTGCAATGGATAATATCTAGAGGTTATGATATTCTCTTTCATCTTTGCCCAATCTCATCAAGAGTATTACCCGAAGTTCCACCCAGTCAAAGGGAAGCAGCAGCACATGAAATCCAAAAGCTGCTACAAAAAAGAGTCATCCCGATGGTCCCACCAGACCAGATAGGATCCAATTTTTACTCAAGGTTCTTTTTAGTGCCAAAAAAGATGGCACTGGAGACCAATTCTGGATCTCAGTACACTAAAATTTGTAAAAACAGAGAAATTCTGGATGGTCACAGTTCAGTCTATCCTTCCTCTTCTGGAAGAAGAAGATTGGATGTGCTCAGTAGATCTTCAAGATGCATATTACCACATAGAAAATGGACAAACGCTCAAGAAAATACCTTCACTTCCGCATAGGAGCCAGTTATTACCAATTTCGAGCCCTGCCCTTTGGTCTGTCTACAGCCCCCAGAATGCATGCAAATGCATGGCAGTGGTTATCGCTCACTTGCGACTTCAAGGATTCCAGGCATTTCCATATCTAGAGGACTGGCTCCTTACTGCCCCCACCAAGCATCTACCGGAAGAAGCCCTGCAGTATAATCTCTTAACAGTTGAAAGCCTGGAAATCACTATAAACTGGGAGAAATTCAACACAACCCCAACTCAGTCTTTGGAATTCATAGGGGTGTTGTTGGACACGAGAAATTGCATAGCATCCCTTCCAGAACACAGGCTTCAGAGAATAAGATAAGTTCAACTGCTACTCTGCCACCAGAAATCTCCTGCTCGATCTGTACTCCAGCTATTTGGGATCAATGGCAGCGTCGATTACCATTGTTCCTCTAGCCAGATTCCACATGAGGCTCCTTCAGTGGCTACGTCTCACTCAGTGGTATCTTCAGCATTCTTTGTCCTTTCAGATAAGTGTAACTCAGAGATGCAAGCAAGATTTTCTCTGATGGACGTCTCGAAATTCCCAACAATGGTCTTGCCCCTTCAACCCCCATCAACCGATAGCCACGGTGACCATGGATGCCTCCCTGGTGGGGGGGGGGGCTAAGTCAGGGAAACTCAGTCCAAGGCACCAGGTGGGAGACAGAGGCCCTTTTGCATATCAGTGGCCTGGAACTGAGGGCGGTGCTTCTAGTGTTGCAAGCATTTCACTCCATCCTTCCATCAGGGACTATTGTGATCCAATCAGACAACATGTCCGTGATCTGGTATATCAACTAACAAGGGGGCACCAGATCTTACCCATTATGCCAAGAGGCCTTGAGAATATGGCAATGGGCAATAGCTTCCAACCGCTTTCTAATTACAATGCATATTCCCGGGAGCTCCAACGTGATAGCGGACAAATTGAGCAGGTGGGATTCTACAATCTCATGAGTGGTCCCTCAATCTTGTCATAGTGGCAAAAATTTTCAACCGCTGGGGCCAGCCTTGCTGCGACCTATTTGCCTTCCCAACCAACCACAAGTGCAGCAACTACTTTGCCCTAATCCCCCCTTGGGGACAGTCACCAAGGGATGCTCTAGTCCATGCTTGGCCCTCAGGTCTTCTTTATGCTTATCCTCCTCTTCCCCTCATCTCCCAATTTCTGAAGAAAGCACGACAGTTGAAGAGCAAGTGATCCTCTTTGCTCCATATTGGCCTCGACAAGTCTGGTTTCCCTCCTCTGGCCTCATCTGCTAAATCAACCGTGGCTCCTCAATCAATCCCAGAAGTTGATCTCCCATTTGCAGAGTCTGATTCACCCCATTCTAACAACCCTGAAACTGACAGCTTGGTTTCTCCACTTCCAGTGATTGCCAGGCATGAAAACCTCTTGTCCCCTGTGCGCAGTATTCTTATTGCATCTCATAAATCGTCCACCAGACTAATCTGTCTTAACAAATGGAAAAGGTTCTCTCTATGGGCAGCAAATAAGCAATTATACCCCTTGTCAGCCCCGGTCTCGGTGGTATTGGATTACTTATCACATCTTTTCCACTCTGGGGTATCTACCTCTACTATCTGTGTACATTTAGCTGCCATCTCAAATTTCCATATTGGTTTTCAAGATTCTTCACTCATGTCGCACAGACTCTGTAAGACTTTCTTAAAAGGGGTTATCTACTTAAAACCTCCCTTTAGAGAACCGATACAACCTTGGGATTTGGCTTTGGTTCTGCAAGCTCTAACATCTCCCCCATTTGAACCTGTGTCTTTATGTGATGTAAAATATCTCTCTTGGAAAACTTTGTCTTTGATTGCAATTACATCGGCCAGGAGAATGTCAGAACTTCAGACCTTATGCATAAGGATAGGGTATCACTGAGAACTAATTCTACCTTTTTACCAAAAGCGGTGTCGGAGCGATCTATCAACCAGTCTATTGACCTTCTGGTGTTCTTTCCTAACCATTCTAACAAGGGAGAGTATTGCCTGCACTCCTTGGATGTTCATAGGCAAATACGTTTTTATTTGGACAGAACAAAATTTACCCGTAAATCAGACCAACTGTTTCTGTCTTTTTCTGGACATCGAAGGGGTCATCCTGTATCAAGAGTTACATTGGCTTCATGGATGAGAAATTGTATTACCTTTATCTACAACAAAAACAATCTCACCTTGCCTCATAGAGTGAAAGCACATTCTACAAGATCTATGGCAACTTCAGCAGCTTTCCATGCTAAGGTTTCCCTCAGTGATATTTGCTCAGCTGCAACTTGGGCCAAACCTCATACCTTTATTCTTCATTACAAATTGGACTTGGCTGCCAGAGGTAGAGCTTCCTTTGGCTCCATGGTGCTCAGGAATGTCCTTCCATGAGGGCCACCCAGGAATACAGGTAGCTGGGGACTCTGTCCCATCAGTAAGGAATGAACGAAGATTAATAACATCAGATAAAGAAGTTGTGTCTTACCATAATGTTCCATCTGTGTTTATCTTCGTTCATTCATTACTTCCCAACCTCCGTCCCCCATCCAGATTCTTGGTTGATCTCATGCACTCCTTTCTTGTAGGTCTGTTATGACCAGAGGTAGCCTCTACTTTTATCTATCAACTTGCAAACTCGATCTGAGGTAACAGGGAGCAGAGCATTGTGGGTAGGGCCTTGGTTCGAGAGTTTTTGGCTGACGCGAGCTTGATATTGGCCGGCTTGGTTCCAAGGATGTTACCGATAGCCCATCTGTAATGAATGAATGAAGATTAACAACACAGATGGAATGTTATGGTAAGACATAACTTCTTTTTTTCTAATCCTTATCCAGCAGTTATTTCTGTATCCAAGTTTGCTTTTGCCAAACACGTTACATGTGTTAAACCCATTCCCCCTTGACAAGGATGGGAAAGCAATGGATAATTTGGGTTGAAAATGTTTTCTTATAGTACTTTTAACTTTTTGGAATTTTAAACTACTCGGCTCATATGTTTAAGTTTCAGTTGTGATCTTTTGAGAACATGCAGAAGTTAATGGCTAACCCTCCTTCCTCCAAGGTAAAGAATTAAATGCTTCTCTGACAGCTGTTTTTCAGGTGGTTAAGCCTATATTAAAGTAGTGCCTGTGATGCTGATTCTTCCCCAGAGCTGCAGCACCTGGATCAGTTTTGAGGAAATCTGCTTGGCTTCATTCTCAAAATGTTCCTAATGATGTGAAATCTGATAGCTTAAATTGTATATTGTTTAAACAGGTTCTGTTTGGTCCTGAATCTGAGGTGTTTAAAAGGCCTTTTGAAAGAGGAAGAGTAATTCCAGGAGTGGTTCAGATTTTTCAACCCTCCTTTTTCAGAACAAATAGTTATTTCCCCTTTTCAGCACCCTTCTTCAGTTAAGCAATTTAAGCAGCAAGGATCTGGCAAACAAATTTTAAAAAGCATTGTGGAAAGGAGGCTCAAGCAATTTAAGCAGCAAGGATTTGGCAAACAGATTTAAAAAGCATTGTGGAAAGGAGGCTCTCAGAAAAAGGAAAAGCCTGTTATAATCAAGGACAGTCCTCTTAGTCAGCATGTCTGTCGACTTGTTCATTCTTTTTCTTCCTCCCACCCTGTCAGCCTTTCCCTTTCTCCTCCCTTTGTGGCATCACATTGTCTCCAGCAGCTGGTTGCTGAAGGTAATCCA
Source organism: Protopterus annectens (assembly GCF_019279795.1). Taxonomy (NCBI): domain Eukaryota; kingdom Metazoa; phylum Chordata; order Ceratodontiformes; family Protopteridae; genus Protopterus; species Protopterus annectens. The sequence continues at coordinate 495,052,601 of NC_056743.1, read as the reverse complement.
GTGGGAGTACACTTGGCAGTGGAAAACCATTTCTCCTTTTGTAAGGGGTTCCCTTGTCCAGGGTATCAGAGCTGTCTTTTTCCTCTCATTCTGCAGCTGATGATGTATCAGGCAGTCATAGAACCTGTGCACCCAATCTCCTAATCAAAGGTTTTTTTATTTAAGAATTTTTCTTGTTTCCAAATCATAAGGATCACGAAGGCCTGTACTGGATCTGTCTTTTCTAAACTTTTTTGTCAAGATTCCAAAGTTAAAGATTTTACCTCTTCGGCCTTTCTACCTCTGATTCCCCATCTAGCTTTCTTGTTTAAAGCTGTATCTAAGGATGCCTGTCATCATATCCCAATTGCAGAGCATTTCAGACATTTCTTAAGATTTGCTGTATCTTGCTTGCATTATCTTTTCCCAATTTACTCCTTGGAATAGCCAGAGCACCAAGGTTCACAGTATTCTTAGCTCTAGTTATTGCTTACTGCACACTTCAAGGTATTCTTGTTTTTCAATATTGGGCAGTTGTCTTATCTTTACAGACTCTCTGTTCAGCTGTCAAAAGTGTTTGTTTTTCTAGCAACTGTTCAGAAGCTTCTACTGTTCTAAGTTTTCATATAAACTTTTAGAAATCTTCTCTCATCACTTCTCATAGAATTATTTTCCTGGGTTGTTTATTTTATTCTTCCATGGTAAGAGCCTTTCTTTCTCCAGATAGTCTTGTTTCAATAGTTCTTCCAGAGTTTCTCCAGTCAAAACCATGAATCTGCAACGGGGGTTTTCAGGATCTGAGGTTACCTGCCATCACTGATTTTCTTACTATGTATGAGGAAAGTGCAGTGGTGTCTCAGATCATATACATCCTTTGTCCTTTCAAATCCCCATTCTGGGATTTCTAAAGAGGGAGATTGGATGGTGGGTGGACCCAATATCTTACAACCCAGGATGTCCATTCTCCCTTTGACTCCCACCCTGTTCAGTCACCACAGACACTTCAGACATGGCATTGAGGACCCATGTCAGAAGGGGAAGTAATACACAAGCTCAGTGGGATCATATAGACAGACAGAAGCAAATACATATTGGAGAGATGGTGGCAGCTATCAATGCTTTGAAGACCTTCCATCATCTGTGGTTCCCTACACCTCTGCAGATGTATACACACACCACAGCTTGTGATACATAAACTTGGGATTACCAGATTTTACATCCTTTGCAGACGTCATATGCTAGGATAGGAGGTAGCATTGCAGCTCAGTTTCTCTTCAGGCTTCATACATTCTGTCACCCTGAGTTTTTTCAATAATTGATCTACCTTTGGGGATCACCTCAGGTAGATCTATTTGCCTCCAATCAGAACAGACCGCTAATAAAATTCTGCTCCAGGACTCATTCCATTGAGTATGTTTTTCCATTGATATCAAGAATTCTTGTAAAGATCCAGAAGGACACTCTAAAAATTGTAGTGGTGACTCCTTTTTGGCCAAGGCAACAGTGGGTCTCTCTTCTTTTCCATTTGGCCAAGAGCAATTACTGAACGTTTACCCACAGACTGGATTTAGACATACAGGGTAGAGGGAGTGTGATAAACAACAGTCTAGAAATTCACACACAAAAGACCTAAAAGTTAGAAGAGCAAACATCAAACATTGTTCTTTAAATTTCTTTTTTTCAGGGGCAAACCTCCTGAACCCCCCACTGTGAGATAAAGCCCCCCCCCCCAACTTGTGTATCATTTCAGAGCTCACCATACCCTGGAGAAGAGAGAGTACTCTAAGATGTGACAGTCTCAGACTTATTATATGCAAGTCCAGATTTGTGGCCATTCTGTCTCCATATTACAGGAGTCGGAATACCAAGTTGTGAGCATTCAAATAGTTACCAACATTGATACTTTTTAGGCGCCTTTATTTCTGAGGACATGCAGCAGGTATTAAAGAAGGTGAGAAAATAGACTACTCGAAAATCATATGTGCAAGTGGGCAATATTTTCTATTTGGTGCCAGTCAGAGAACCAGGGTCCTTTTTAAGCCTGATTGCTTCTGGTTCATGATTATTTGTGAGTTACTGTGCAATGGCCTTTGATATTCCTCTGTCAAGATACATTTGTCACCCATTTCTGCTTCTCTGCACTTGGATCCTCTCTCTAATAATGCTCAAGTTAAGCAGTTTTTGAAAGGGGTTTTGCATACTCATCCACCTAGAAAACAGGAGGCTCCTCCTTGGGATCTAAACTTTGTGCTTGAGGAGTTTACTTTGCCCCAATTTGTACCAGCCCCTGAAGCTAACTTTAAGTTTTTGACTTGGAAGACTGTTCCACTCATTACACTGGTATATGCTTAGAGAATATCTGAGTTACAGATTCTTATGGCAAGTTAACCCCATCTAGTTTTTCACAGGGATAGGGTTTCTTTAAGAACAAATCCTACCTTTATGTCTTAAGTAGTTTCAGAATTTACTTTACACCAGACTGTTAATCTCCCAGCTTCCTTTCCTGAACAAAAAGAACAAAAGAAAAAGGATCCTTCACACACTAGATGTCCGCAGACAGCTCAGATACTACTTTGACAAAACCTGAACCTTCAGGAAAGTCGAATAGCTCTTCGTCTCCTATGAAGTTAATAGGAAAGAACAACCAGTTTCAAAACAGACTTTTTCCAGGTGGTTGTCGCATGTAGTTGCCTTTTGTTATACACACCATAATAAGTCACTGACAGGCAGGATTACAGCCCATTGCACAAGGGCTTTGGCTTTTTCAGTGGCTTTCTGGAAAAGGGTAGGCTGTAGATGTATTGTAAAGGTAGCATCATGGTCCTCTGTATACACTTCTATAAAGCACTTCAAATGGTATTCCTTTCCAGGTCTAGAAAAAGCTTTGCTAGGACTATTCTCTAGGGGATGGTAGAATTTTAGTTTATTGGCCTCCTCCTGTTTTGTTCTTTTCCATAAACTACGGTAACCTCTCTATATAGCTTTGGCTATTCCAACAGTGATCTGCATTTAAACATAGTGTTGTGTAAGTGAAACTTACCAAAGCAGTTGATGTTCTAATAGATCACTGTTGCAGTAACCTCCTCTTCCTCTAGCCCCACTTTCATATTTGTATTTTTTTGGAGTTGCTACAGTGTGAATTTGTCCACCATTTTTAAATACAGCTACTGTTTGCTTTGTTTCCTACCTTTATTCTTAGGGCTCTTTCCTCCCTCCTGGGCAAACAGAAAATGCTCTGAAGCTTTTTGCACCCCAATTTATAGAGCTGTGCTTGAGCTTCTGACAGTTGGAGTGCATGGAAGACACCCTTAGATTTTGAAAGCTGGATGGTTGCACTGAAGTAGGACCCATATAACTTAGACTACTGCAGCAGTGCTCTGTCCGAACATCTAGTGTTCTAATGAGTTTCACTTACAAAACTGTACTGTTTCCTTCATTATTATCAGTGTCTTCAATGCATAATCTATATGGGATTATATCCTGCTATGGATATAACAGGTGGCCAGCTTCCAAAGCTTCAGGGTAGCTTCCACCCATCTAGCCAGCTCAAGCGGAGTTGACTGAAAGTCAAGCTTGGGTGCTGAGCCCTTCAGAGATTTCTTGTATCCAATGAGAGTGCTTCTCTGCAAACTTTCAAGGATCAACATTCTGCTGTGTCATTGGCTAGCAAGTAAGTTCCCTTTGGGTGGAGAAAGCCTTCCTCTCTACCTTTCATGACAAAAAACTTCAAAGTTTTTCTGTGAAAGTTAATTAAGCTAAGAAAGTATTTTTAATGACTGTCATGTGAACATATTTTAAATGGGAGTGTTACTTTTTTAACTTTTGTGATAAATAGTTGTTAGAAATTAGTTTAAACTGCTGTGATAAAACATTTTACTTTTGGGGGTCAGTGTTTAAAGTGCTTTTTACAATGTTTTATCAGGGAAAGGTTACCTGTTTTACTAACTGTTGCTGCTTGGCATCTCTGGGAATCTGGCACCATTTTCCTGCTTAACTATGAAACAGCCTGTTGGTTCCTCATTTCTTCCTTCTTTCAGCCACAAAAAGCAGAAAATTGTTAAAAGGCCTTTGCCACCACAGCAGGCTGCTAAAGTGCCTCAGCCGCAAGTGGGTGACTGCTTGTTTCGGGCAAAAATTGGTTTCTCGGATAATGCATCTTTTTCTTTGGGTTCCACTATTGTAGTCCCTGCAGCCACCATGAGCTAGGTGTTGGACACATCCACTGTGGCTGTTGAAGTGCCCTTGGTGGACAACAGAGAACCACTCTTGTCAGTCCTAGGAGGAGGGGCAGAAAATGTCCCTCTATCTACCCAGAATGTTGTGCCAAGCACTGGGGAGGTTATTACTGCCAGTTCTAGGTATATTTCTTTAGAAATACCTGTCAAAAAGAATTAAAAACTGAAACATCATTTTCTGTCTCAGTGACCCTGTATAGGAGTAATTTGTTGGGCTTAGCTCAGGGTTTAGTTCAGGCTCTTGACCCTTCTTATATGGCTTTTTCTGATAAAAGAAAAAGTAATGCTTCATTTTCTGAAGAGATTCAAGAAGTCAACTTAAAATGATTGTGAGGGGACAAAATGATGTGTTGTTTCCACATATTTCAGATTCAGATTATGTGGAGAGTGTGGCTTTGGACCGGATTCGATTTCTCTGAAACTATTTCTGGAATAAATCCGGTGTTTCAGTTCGAAAACTGTAGTGCTTGTCTGTCCCTCAGAAAGAGGTATGCTTTGTTGCAACTGTAATTTACAGAGCCTATTGCTATTCCTCCTGTTTTGTCTACTTTGGAAGGATGCTTTTGTCACAGCCTGCAGTTTCCCCTGAGAGTCAGCCTGCTGCCTCTGAAAAAGCAGATAGACTATACAACATGTCTCAGTCTTTTAAGTTCTTCTACATTCATTCTAGGTCTGACCCAGCATCTATTGCTTTATTGAGTTTAGCTGCTGGTAAAGAATTGGTTAATGCTGACCCCTTCTCTTCCTTAGAAGGTTGAGAAGGCCTTTCATACATTTTTTTTTGGAAATAAGTGAATCCTCCTCAACACTTGTTTTTAAAATTCGCAGCTGCCTAGTTCATATGTTGGTGTATGTATTGCCTCTTGTGAGATTATGAGGAATATTTTGGCATCTGTTTCCTCTTGTGAGGAGAAATCTGCTTTGTGTATCTTGGTGGATAAGACATTTAACTGAAGGCCCATTTGCTCAAATTGATGGTAATTGAAGTGGATGTAAAAGATTCCATGGCACCCATCGAAAACAGTAGGGGTTCTTTATATACAAAAATAATTCTTATTTACAAAATATTTACATATTTATAAATCTTAACATACGTACAAACAAACATATAAATCTGTCTACACATTATGACACCCCTGCACTGGCCCAGTAATTAAGGAGCCTCGGTCTTCAGCACTGGCAGTAGCTAGGGGGCGTACACACTGGGAGAATGACAAGAACACATACAGTAAAGTGCAATTTCCCTTAAGAGCACACAGTGACCACAGTCAGTCTGCAGCTGATTTCTCCCCCTTTCTCCAGGACCCCAGTAAGACTCCCCACTTGCACAGCTATAGGGTTGAGATCTCAGCTGAGTGGCCATGCTAAAACCTCCAGCACACTCTCTCTCTCCAGCCAGTGCTTCATGTTCCTACCCAAGTAGCTGACACACACACACACACACACACACACACACACACACACACACACACACACACACACACCCTCTCTCCCTCTCCCCCCCTCTCTCTTTCTTTGAGATTTGATTTTATATACAAACATGCACACACTCCTGGGAAAGGCTGGCACAGATTTACTAGCTATGCCCCCTTCTGCCCAGACTATAAGGTAGTTTCCACTGCCACCAACCACTCTCTTATCAGCTACTTTTAGGACCCTTAACAAAGGGTGTCCAATCCTACTGCTTAATGTTACTATTAAGCCAAATGGTAGTCTGACCAAGAGCAATGCTATTTAGGAGTGTCCTGTACAGTGTCACCAAATACATATGCAAGTACTCATGGAGCTTAAATACGTCTCACACATATCAGCCACAAAGATAGGTTTAAATATATTTAATAATAAAAGAACAAGACAGTACTCAGTGAATCAACACAGTAACTTCAGAGATCAAAATCACAGGAAATATTTAAAACAACATTGCAGGATAGTCTCAAATAAAACCTCTAAACTAATCTTTACTGTATTCCTAACTATATCCAAAAGAGTAACTATGCCCTAAAAACCTTACTTACAGTAAGGCAAATGCAGATGTGATGATGAGTGGTTGTTCTTGTTAGGTCAAAGAAAAAATACAAAATGCCCAGTCTCTCTCTCTGAGGGAGTTCTTAAATTTATATCAAATATTACTGCTGGGTTAGCTTGGATGACATCCTTTTTTGTCACCTGACTTCAGTTCCCAGGTTTACCCCCATTGTCAGAAAGTACAAGCGTTTTTAGCATCTCTCTGTGAAAAAATGCTTATCTTTCAGATCTTTGCAGATCCGGAAAGTTATAAAACAATAAAACACTTGTGCATCTCAGACCTATTTATTAGTTTTCTTCCAAGACAATACAAAAATGTCTAGCTCTAGACATTGTGTAGCTACTGAACTGAAGCTGAGAGAACTTTTATAGCACAATCGTAAACCAGTTTAATTTCAACTTATTTTCTTGAAATTTTGCAAGTTAACCTTTATGCCCCAGTTTCTACTGTTGAAACAAATACAGTTACATGATTATAATAGTTTGTATACATTTCTATTCTAAACCAGCTGGGCATGTTATAGTTACATTTTAGCTCAGTACATAACATACAGTTTTGTATAAATCATATCAATATTCACAAATGACATAGAATTATTTACAAAATTCCAGATAGCTGGACTGAGTGTGTGACACACACATTCATAATTTCCTTTATAATCATCTTAAATTTTCATCTGTATTAGTGCACCCACTCCTTTTTCCATAACCACCATCTGATTTTACTTAATACTGCTGCTAAAATCCATTTATCATTAAACATAATTTCATTTATTCTGTCATTCCATATAACACAAAATAACTCTGTCTGTATTTTTAACATATTCTTTATTTCTATTCTTGTAATATCCATATTTAATAATATCCATGTTTATTTTATCCACTTTTTTATATGTTCAGAAAATTATCTTTACATAGTTTTCCTGTAACTTTTTTACTATTTTACATTTCAAAAGCACATATTCTGTCATCTCTTCTTCTTGAAACTGTTAAACATATTCTGTTACTTTTATCTTGGTATGGAATATTTCCTTTTAATGGCAGTTTATCTATTACCAGGCTCCATAAAAAAATCTTGACATTCTACTTTCTGATTACACCATTTGCTTATTTTTATAGCTTTAATTTTTTCATCTGCTAAATTATTTCCCATGGTTTTACATAGTAATGCTTTATCATTACATTCTTATACCATGTTTTTCTGTCTTTTTCTATATCGTCAATTTTTCTTTTCCACAAGTATATTTTTTCTTGGTAACATTTTATTTCATTTGTACACTCCTTTTCTCTTTTACTCTTTTGTACCATACCCCCAAATTTAGCATACTTAAATTTACACAGTTTTACCACTAATATCTCATCTTTTTTAATTTATTCACTTTAATACTTTGTACAAATGTAATGAAGTAGCATATACCACGAGGTTAATTAACCCTAAACCTCTTTCTTTACATACAAAACTCCTCTTTTACTGGGTTTAATCTAGAACTCCATATAAATTAAAAAAAATATCTGCAGTAATTCCTTTTTCAAATACTGTTGGTAACATAAATACACTTGCTACATATGCTATTTTTCCATCAGTACTGAATTTATCAAATAAGCCTTTTTTTCTGAATGTTAATTTATATGTTCTCCAGAAAATACATTTACTTTTTCTCCTGTTTTTCCCCATTGAATTTTACTTGTATCTTTATTCCCAAATTTCATACCTAACACAGAAATTTCATTAATTGTGAAATATTTACCCTCAATCTTAACTACATCACCTAAACCTTTACTTTTCTCCTTTATTTAAAGCCCCGCCTATCACCTGTAGCCAGTGTTTGGTCCAAATTATTACTTCTTTAAACCAAAGTTTGTTTTTTTGCAATTGTTATAATGTCATTTGCATATGTTAACAGCATTGGAGTTCTAAAACCTTCAGGTGTTATATACACCCAACGTCCTTCATTTTGTAATTTATTCCACATACTGTCACATTCATAACTAATGCAAAGAGTATACAACTCATTGGACATCCCTGCCTTATACCACTCTTCATGTATACCTCTAGGCTCAAACATTGTCATTTAAACAAGTATTTTTACCATAGGCTGACATACATAATTTCCTAACTTTTTCACTTATATTCTTTCATTATTGCCCATAAGATATCATGTCAAGTTGTGTCAAATGCCTTACTAAGGTCTCCTGTCATGATTTTCACTTCTTCTTTTCTGTTCATATTATCCACAATTATATCATTAATAATTATTGACAGCCCTTCCCCTTTATACTGTATATGCTGTCTTCCATAATATTTTCCATTTGTTTCAAATTTCTTTTGTATTGTTTTCATAAAGATCTTATGATCATTATTCAGTACTATTGGTCTCCAGTTTTTAATTTTCTTCTAACTTTCCTTCTTCCATATGAAATTAAGTATTGCACTACATAATTATTTATACATAAAACCTTCATTTAACCATTCATTCAGAATCTTTAAAAAAAAAAATTTTTTGCCAGTCCGTTAAAATTTTATGCATTTCATACCATATTCCATCTGGACCTCCAATCGAGTGTATATTTAATTGTCCTAATACTTTACTTAGCTCATTTAAACAAATCTCCTTTTCCAACTCTTTATTCAGTTTTATGTTAACATTTTTACTTTCCATATTTTTTCACTACCTTATTTTTTTTCTTTAAACATTTCTTGTACATATCGTACTACACTATTCGTAATCTTATCTTGAGTTTTTCCTAGGTCTCCTTTTGTATTTTTTCCTCTCATTACACTACCATTTTCCTTTACTAATCTGCTTAAGTAGCTTGATACTTCTGTTTTTCTTGTAAAAAAAATCTTTGCTTGTATAACAATTCTTGTATTTTTTTTTTATTTCTTTCATACAGTTATTTTTTCCGTCATAGTACTTTCTATTGTTATATTTTAAATCTTCTGGTGCATCATTATATATTCTTTTATGTTTTTTCTTTCTCTAGTTTTCTCACAGCAGATTACCAAAGTAAAAAAATATATATTTTTTTATATTTTAAATATCCACCATTCAGCAGAAGTTTTATAAAATGTTCCTATAGTAATATATTCTTTCCATAAGTGTATCGCTAATCTCTTTTCTTCTTCATTCCATGCTTTTTCTCATTTATCCTTTTTATTCCTTTACCTACTTTTATATATTCCTTGTTTTCTTTTATCTCTAGCCATATTTCAAGATAATCAGAAAATCCTGTCTCAACTACCTCTCCTTTTCCTATAACTAAACCTTCTAATGATAAAATAATCTGTTTCATTTCTATATGTACCTCTTTTGTAAGTCCATGAATTTAAGTTTTAACTTAGCACATCTTATAACTTCTAACATTTTTCTAATATAATTTCCTTTCTTTTTACTCTTGCCTCTTAAATCACAGTTAAAGTCTCCTGTTATTATAATATTAATATTTATCACTGCATAGTCTAAATCTGATAAAGTAAGCTTTCTTTTTCTTTACAGTTAGTATAAGGATATAATGTTAAAATTCTATATGCTTGCTCTCTCCATTTTAAATCTACAATGGTTGATCTTCCCACTTTTGCTGAAGTTATATTGGATATCTTTATTGTATTTCTACAGGATACAGCTATTCCAGAGCATATCTCATTTCCCAAATACCAGATTATCTTTCTTCGCCATAGTTTCTGTGTTTGTAATCTTTTTTCATTTGTTAAAAATCTTGTGTATTCTAATATAATTACATCTATATCGCATGTGTTATACCACTCCAAAATTCCTGTTCTTCTTACTGTATTCTTAATACAACTCACATTTACAGCAATCGCTCTAAAATTTCCGTTTTCCCTTTTCCTAAAATTCATGGTTTCATTAGTTCATAGGTATTTAACAGGCCTTTGTAAAACCTAACCAATTTCCTTTCCAAAGGTGAAAATCAATCCTTGTACCCTTGTGTCTGTGAGTCAAATAGTTTAACCATTATACCAACCCCCCCCCCCGTCTTTTGTTTTATATAATCTTTTTCATCCATTTAATTTCTTTTTTCCTTTGTACTTATCCCTTTAAATTGTTTTTTTTTCTGTCTTTTACCCTTTTACCAATAAAATTATTTTTTTCCCTTTCACTATTTCTCAATTTGTCTTCTTCAGCACTTATTTCAGAACCTTCTTCTGTATCCTCTTTATTTTTTTCTAATTTCATTTTTCTTCTGTTTCCACTACTTCTAAAATGTGTTCTTTGTTCATTTTCTTTCCTTTCTTTTTTCTTTTTCCTTACTGTTATTTTCATTTTTGCAATCCACCCATTAATGTCCACTTTTATTACATTTATAACATTTCAATTCACATTGTTTGCATTATGTCCAATTTCTTCATAAATACATTTTCTTTTGTCATAGTTACTTATCAATTGTCCTTCTGTTCCACAAAATAAACATATTTTGGGTTGTCCCCTCCACATTTTTCATGCTTGGTATATGTATATATATATATGTATATATATATATATATATATTTTTTTTCCATTCTATTTTTAACCCAATCTTACAATCTCAGCCACCAGTCCATAAATCTCTTTTGCCATAAACCTTTGCAATATCCAGTACTTCTTTACATAAAGCTTTGAATTGTCATTTCAAAGTCTCTCTCTACTTTTATTTAAAACTGTACATGCATCTTATTTTTGTTTTCCTGTTAAATGCTTGTATCACACAAGGATTCCATGGGTTACAGTCTTTCTTTTATTCATATTTTCCAAGAAAAGTTTCCATTGAAAAAACAGTCTCAGATGTAATGTCATAAAATGTCTCTCAGTTACTAAGAATAAACACTCTTGCCTCATGTGCTTTTACACCTAAAGGAGCTATTAAATTGTCCCAAACTTCATACTTATCCATTTCTTTGTCTTCTTTATTTTGAATCCTTACCACATACTTCAGTTTTTCATTTTCTTCTGCCTTCTTGTTTTACTCCACTTTTGCCTTATTTTACTTTCTGTGCATATGTTTTCTTATCCATCTCACCAGTGTTCCTCAGGATTGTCTCTGCATCCTCCTTTTGTATTTTCTCCGTAATGTCCCCCCAGGAAACATCTTAATTTTCTGTCTCACTCTGCACCACCATTTCTTTAAGTAAATCATTCCACAACGCTCCCAACTGGAGGGTTGTAATTATACGTCCATCATTTGTTGAGTCATCTCCATCACATAGGTTTCTTTGAAACATTCCCTTTGAATCCTGCACACACTCTCCAGTCTCAATATTTGCATTCTCCTTTATTTCTTTCACTACTCTATGATCTCCTTCTCTCTCTCTCTCCATCTGCCTTCCTGTTTCTCCAGGCTACCTTGGTGCCTGGAACGAAACAGAAAGTGATCCTCCAAAATGGTTCCCACTTGCAGCAATGTTGAGTAGGGAAAGTTCCCCAGTGCCCTGGCCAAATTTCCTTGAGTAGTATAAATACCACTTTGGGTCTCCCTGGAAAAGAAGCCGTTAGCCTAGTGGAAATAACCCGGTCCAGAAAGATAAATTTCTTTGAAATGTGCATATGATTCTGCTGATGTCACCTCCAGAGCTGCTTCCACTGGATCTGTTATGAAGAGGATTGCCTGAGTTCTTAAAACTCCCAGAGATTGTCAAAAATTTTTTTTTTTTTATTGTCTTTGGGACAAAGAACTAGTTTTTGGACCTTCTGCTGCAGAAGTCATTAAAAAGTGAGATGACTGTGTGAAGCTGATTCAGAGAATCTCTGATTCTTCAGCCTTCCTTCTTTAGTTTTACCAGATTCATTGCTCCCTCTACAAGTTTCTTTAAAAAGAGGAGTAATTATTTTCAGCAATCTGCTGGTAAACAGATGTTTAAAAAGCAACAGAGAATCAATAGCAGAAGGTTCCAAAATGAAAGCAGGAACCAAGTAGAACAAAGGACAGTCTAATGAGCCTGAATGACTATTTGAGGGACCCCCCCCCCAACCGGGCAGGCCATTAATCCTTCAAGAGAGGCTGAACTTCCATTTCTCTGTTTGTTGACAGATTATTACCCTCAAACAATTGGCGTAACAGTTAAGTTCTCCACCTCCTATGCGCATGGTACCAGATTCAGTCCTGACCTCTGCCCAGTGCCTGTGTGGTGTTTCCATGTTCTCCATGTGCCTCTGAGCATTCCTTCTACCCCCTCCCCATAAAAAAACTATGGGCACTTCCATTTTCCACTACATGCTTACTTTAAGGCTCATGTTTTTATGTTGGTAAAAGCAGCGGGAAACTTAAAGATCGTATTATAGAGCATAAGTCAAATATACGTAGGAGGATGGAAAATAATGCCTTAAGTAAGCGTGTAATGGAAAATGGAAGTGCCCATAGTTTTAAATTTAGAGTAATAGACATAGTATATAAGCAGATTAGGGGTGGGGACCTAAACAATGTTCTAGAGAATAGAGAATATACCTGGATAATTAGATTGAGAGCTAAATATGAAACCAGGACTAAATAATGCACTGACTATTAAACCAATATTAGTTAAAAAGCAGAAAGAAATAAGATGATGAATGGTTTTATGAATTTTATTATGTATATTTAAAATGTATACTTTTTATACATAGAAGCAATTTTAAAGTAATTAAATGATTATTTTATATTTTTGTGTTTATAGGCTGGCTGTTTTCATGTGACTGTTTAATTGACTATTTAAGGTTTTAGAATTCAGTATAGGTATTCTAACACTGATGAAGAATTTGTAATCCGAAAGCTTTGTTGCCTTATTAAAGTATCTGGCATTTGTCTATTCTGATCTACGCCAGGGACACATGCTAACAGTGAGAGGGGTGCATGTGCCCCTGTTTGCCAGCGTATGCCTGCCATAAAGACCAGAAGCCTTGAGTCAATAAGGTGCTGGCTGTCAGATGTCCCGTTACCCAGTTTGGATTGCCTGGTATAGCTCTGTTGAAGAAACTGAACATGAAACCTATCAACTTGCCAAACATGAACTAAGGATTGCTACACTCTGTATAGGTTCACTGACATAATGAGTCTTGTAAGTGGATGACATGATGATAAGAAAAAGGTAGGATACTTCTGTATCCAGGAGGCAAGATGGAAAGGCAGTGGAGCAACACATCCTCTTTGCTTGGGCTCCAGAGGCCACTACACAAGTGAGGGCAAATTAGAAATGTGTGGGAGTTATACTGAAGGAGAGGCTTCAAAGGACAGTAAGGAATATTGTCAGAATTATTCACAGACTCGTGACAGAGCCCTGTGTAAGGGTAGGGCACCATTCATAATCTTAACCTGTGCTCCACAACAAGGTTGTGATACCAAGGAAAATAGTGCATTCAGGCAGCAATTGCTGGATCTAATTGATGAAGTGGGACAGATTTAGTTGGTATTGATGATGAGGGACCTGAATGCATATCAGGACAGGCAGAACAGGAAAAGAGGACTGCCTGGTTCAAAATGGGTGGAGCAACAAAAATAAAGGAGAGACCATTTTAGACTTCTGTCTGGCAAATAGATTGATAGTGGCCATCACATGGTTCAGCGAAACCTATCTGCCAGGATGTTGGCAATATCGGTTGGTTCTGTATATTTAGTGCAATTCTGCTGTAGCTCAATGCAGATCTGAGTGTTGCCATTGAGATTCTTGGCATAGCTGTAGAATGCTTTGTGGGTGTCTTTGGAATCGGTGGCGATTTTATTTTCTTAACTGGCTTTGGAGGATTTTATCAGGGATCTCAGCTTCTTACTGAGGCTGATGAGGGAGTTCCTGCAATCAGGGGATTTTACTCTTTTTTGCAACAGCTTCTTCCTTTTGTTGTAGAGTTTGTTTATGGCAGGGGACCACCAGATTGGCTTCCCTTTTTGGAGGCTAGAATCTTGGTTCTGTTGAGGATGGCATGACCCTGCACTTGTGTATGTGCTTATACAGTGCATTTGTGTAAGATTCAGCAGTCGTACCTCTATTTTCCGTCTGCATGGCTGTCGTGAAGTTTGCCACTCTTGTCTTAAGAAGCATGAAGTTGGCTTTGGAGTAGTTTTTGATGGTAGTTTTCTTAATGGGGGGTGTGGGTGGATATGGATGTCTAAAGTAATTAGCTTGTGGTCTGATCTGACCAGCGAGGAGTTGACCTGTGGTGTGGAACACCAGTTACCCGTATTGGTAATGACCAGGTCCAGGATATTGCTGCCCCTGGTGGATGTGTGGACAAGCTGATCCAAGGTGTTGAAATTTATGAATTGCAGAACACGTTGAGGCGAATGAGTTGGTACATGAGTAGTTTTCCCAGCTGATGGTGGGGTAGTTGAAATCGCCCATAATTAAGGTATTGGGTTGTACCTTAATATTTTCCAGTATCTTAAGAAATGAAGAGTGGGAATCCTGGGGCATGGTGGGTCATCTGGAATAAGCTACAACCTGGATTGCAGTTTTGTCCAGTGTTAGTTGCACTTGGATAATTTCGGATGCATTATGTTTAGCAACTAGCGTGAAGGTGTGGATATCCTTAATGAATATGGACACGCCTCCACCTTCAGTGTTTCGGTCCAGGTTAGGTGGCTGAAAGGTGTGGTATGAATTGTAGCCTGGTAATGCAGGGGTGCTCTCTGGAGCCTTGAACCAGGTCTCTGTCACTGCACAGATGTCGATGTTCTCCATTTTAAGGAGTGCCCTGAGTGAGTGCATTTTAAAGTTTAGACTTCTAACATTGAGTAGCATTACCCTCAGAGTTTGCTTGCTTGTACCTGTTACGGTGGTGAATTTAACATTTGAACCTTGCCTAAAAAAGGCACTATAGGGGTGGCAAGAGTCTTGGCCAGTATCCGGAATCCCAGGGGTGACAGGTGCAGGCCATCTCTGGCAAAGCATCGTGGTCTGTCGACCATGTCATCCCAGGCAGACAGATGCTGGATGCCCTTAGAATGACACCAGACCTTAGTCAATTGTTGAAGTCAATCATTTTGTCCTTGTACTGTGGTATCATTCTGGGCGATGGCAGGATGCTACTCAGGGCGAAGGTCATACCTGCCTGGGCTACAAGATCCAAGAGCTCCACCATGTCTCTTTTCATGTTGTCCAGGGAGATATGTCTCAGGTCATTCACACCAACATGGACAATGACAGAGTTGTATTTGTACTTGTTATGGAGTGACCTGACTACATACGTTATGTGGCAGATCCTGGCACCCGACAGGCAGCTGACAGTAACTTTCTCCTTGTTTAGCCTGGTGAGTGGGACATCAGTGTGCCTGACCTTAGAGTCACCTATGACTAGTGTGTTGGGTACGTTGTTTTGCCTTATGGGCTGAGGTTGAGTGGCACACTGATTTTGCGGGCTGTGTATCATTTTGGTAGGGTTGGGGGGGGTTGTCTGCATTTCAGCTTGGGAGGTCTCTGTTGCTTGGGCTGATTTTTATTGAGAGCTTCTGTGAATGTGAGTGTGTGATTTGTGTTTCTGTGTGTGGGTTTTGAAGGACTATGTGCTGAGTGTGGTGTGGTGCAGTTGTTAACCTTCTCTTCTTGACTGTCAAGTCCAGTCTTGGCTGGAAAGAGCTTGGCTTCCAGTTTGACTATACAAGTGCATCTCTCATAGGTTGTAGTGTTGGGTGGTAGGAGGAGAGAGTTGTCAGTGTATGTGAGGCAATTGCTACATTGCCCCAAGATGCCCAGATTCATCAGGTGGACAGGAGAAAACACCGGGAGCTGACTCGTGGACATGCCTAGATAGGTGCTTATTAATTTAAGTACTAAGAACTGTTTTCCTCTTGACAAGTGAGGAGAGTAGAGTGTTGTAGTAATTTGTAGTTTATTTAGTGCTTACAATGAGTTCTGAGCAAGTGCTGAGCACAACAAAACAATTTTGAATGCTGAAACTAAAAAACTGGTAGTTCTAGCTAAAACTAACTAGTTTTAGCACAAATCTCAAGAAGAGAAGCAAGCCACAGCCTGTTTGGTGATCCACAGTCTTGTCCCAGATGATGCAAGGGTCTGCAGGCTTGTAGCCTTTTTCTGGTAGATGCCTCGAATAGCAACCAGACCAGTCAGGTATGTTAAGCACAGACACTCGCTCTCCAACCAGAAAGAGTCACGGATCAATGCACTCTGCTCCTACTCTCACCGGGTTCAGAATATAAGCACAGATTCTAAGCTGTGACCTATAAAGCAGTTATTAAGCTTTCTGGTGATCAGCAGTCTCCAGGAAGTAATGTAACTCCACTGCTTCTCTCATCAGGAGAAAACAAAAGCACTAATCCCAAGATGACTACCGAGAGGTCGGCTCTACAGTAACTGGTGGTCTTGCAGTAAGATGCTTTATAGACCAGATATGCAGCCAGGCTTAATATATAAAATAGGTATACAAGGAAAGTTGGAGGTTTAATGCAAAAGTCCAAGAAGTTATCAAAAGAAACGTGCAGGAAGAAGTATGAGATAGAAGAAATGGATCAGGCTAAGAAGGAATACTGATTGGTTAACAAAGAGGCTAATAGAACAGTTTTAATAGCGAAGAATAAGGTATCAGAGGCAGTCTACCAGCATCTGGAAAAGGATGCAACAGATGATACAATGAAACTTTATCAGGTTGTAAGACAAAGTCAGAAAGATAAAGAAGATAGTCAGTAGGCACTATTCATAAAGGATACCAGCAACAAAATACTCACCAGTCCACAGGATATCAAAGACAGACTGCAGGAGTACTTTTGGCAGCTTCTGGATGAAGAAAACCCCACAGAAGCTGACACCGACAATGAAACTTGCACTTAAACTGACACTTACAATGAAAGAAGAACAAGAAGAGCCCACCCTAAAAGAAGGAAGAACAGCACCAAGGAAAAAAAGTCAAGGAAAGCAGCAGTCTTAGATGAGGCCACATGAGGTCATGGCAGATGTGATCAAGATATTGGATGAATTAGGGAAGAAATGGCTCTAGAGGATACTCATAGCAGTTTAAGGAAGGTGAATCCTAGATGACTGGAGAATAAACATTCTAGTGCCAATGTACAGGAACAAATGGGACATTTACAAGTATGGGCAGTATAGAGATATCAAACTTCTGTCACACTGCATGAAAATTCTGGAGGGGGTGATGAACAGCTACACAGAGTAGTTGAAAGTAAGATGAGAGATGAGCAGTTTTGGCTCAGATCGGGATGCAGCACAACCAGCCCGATGTTTGCAGTGAGACAGATAGTTGAGTAAAAGCTAGCAATGAGGCAAAAGTCCAGCTAGGCATTCCTAGATTTGGAGAAGACGTAGAACAAAGTACTAAGAAAGCAGACTTGGGCAGTCCTATGATGGTTCAAACTCCCAGAGACATTGGTCGAATTAGTGCAGGTTATGTACAAGGACTCTGTGACACAAGCAGTAGTAGTGTTCAAACTGACATAAAGTATGTGTGTTCCAGTGTTCAGTACTGATCCCACTTCTGGAACTCACTGTTGAAATGTCGGCACATGGCAAATGCCAAAAAAGGACAGCCTGAAGAAGAGTGATTCTTGAAAATTGCCCTTTTTAAATCTTCTTTCTGCGAGGGGACAAGCCACCCACACCTCTCAAACTTATATACTATCTCTGAGATCACCATATCTTGGAGAAAAAGGAGTATTCCAAGAAATGGCATCTTGGACTTAGTATATTTAAGTCCATTCTTTCTCCCATTCAGTCTCTATATTTTGGGACTTACTCTAGCGGGTCCCAACATTTCAAATGGTTACCCACTGCTGTTTGTACTGATGATGGACTATGTTTGCAAATAGGTCGGAGGGGCCAGATTAAAAAAGCTGCTATATATAGATGATGTAGCATTACAGACAGACTCTGAACGAGAACTTCAGCAAATGATAGGGGAAGGGAATGAAATGCAAAGCTGAAGGCACATGGGATTAAACAGAGTATAGATAAGACAATTGTAATGGCAGCAAAGGGGGATATCTGAAGAAGATGATGAGAATTGAGGTAGAAGGGAAAATAGTGAAATGGGTTAAGGGCTTCATATATCTGGGAGGGGTGGTTGAGAAGAAGGAAAACCTGAATGAGGAGGCCAAAGCTAGACTCAAAAGGGCTGCAGCCTAATGGGGCAGAGTGTCAGGGGTGGTGCATGACAGAAGAATTCCAAAGAAGCTGAAAAGTAAGGTGTACAAAACAGTGGTGCAACCAGTACTATTGTATAGCGCAGAAACCTGGGCAGAGATGAAGAAATAAGGACATTAGAGCAGAAGACCAAGCGGCTCCAAATGCAGAGATAGTGAAAGAGAGCAGAATTGCTGTTATTCAGGTACATTTGCAGGAAAGCAGAAGACAATCTTGTGAAGAATATTTAGGACAGATGGAAAATGACAAGAGGAAGCAAGGGTGTCCAGCAAAGAGGTAGATATATTGTATGAGAGAAAACTGCAACAGTCAGGTCTGACTGTCGAAGAAGGTAGGAGAGATTCATTGAACTGAGAGAGAAAGAGAGATGGCAACAGTTGACACGATACCCCTACCCCATGTAAAAAATGGGGAAAAGGGAGTTGATGATGATCAACAGATGGGTCTAAGAATAATCCATCAAAGATATGGATGGCAGTGGGGGTCTCTCCCATCTTTTTGTGGAATTCCTCCTCATCTGCCAGACCAAGCATTTCTTTTTCCTTCTGTCCTTCAACATATGCCAGCTCAAGAGGTAATAGAAGCTGCTACTCCTGCTCCTCCTTTTTCTTACTCAGGGTAGGGTTTATTCAAGAATGTTTCTGGTGCCAAAGAAGGAAGACCAGTTCTGGATCTTTCTTTTCTAACCAGCTTGTTATAGTGCCCAAGTTCAAAACTTTGCCACTTCACCACTTGTTACCCCTTATTCGCCTTTTGAAATTTATAGTAACCTTAGTTTTAAAAGACGCATAGCATCATGTGCCTGTGCACCTAGATGCCAGATTGTTAAGGTTTTGTGTGACTGGATCACATTATCAGTTCTCTGCGGTACTCTTTGGACTATCTACTGCTGCAAAGGTGTTCAGTGTGTCTAACTCCTGCGATAACCTCCTGCAGTCTGTGAAGTATACACATTTATCCTTGTTTTGATGACTTGCTTATCTTTACAGAATCTTTTTCAGAATTCTTTCTCAAGGGTAACAGATCTCCTGCACAGGCTGGAATTACAAGAATGCATTCAGAAGTCTTGCCTGAATCCTCCTCATATGATTGTTTTCCTGGGGTGTTTCCTGGGCAACTCAGTTCAAACAACTTTGGTTCACAAAAAACATAGATATGCATTTAGATCTGTTCCTGAGGTTTTCCACTAAGGATTTTGAGTCTCATAGCATCCGTGATACTCATGATAATTGTAGAAAGCCTCCACGTGAGAAAAATCTGTTGGTACATAAAATCTCTATGGTCTTTGCATCACCATCCTCTGTCTTTTCAGATTCCAGTTTTTGGGTTTTTGAAAAGGAAGATGATGTGGTGGAGATTTCTCAGAATCCAGATCTCCCATTCCCCCTCCTGTAGTAAGTCTGAACAGATGCTTCAGATGTTGCTTAGGCGCCAGTATGAATGGGAGTAAAAGTATAGGGTCTTGGGAACAAAAACATGACCAAAACATATAAGCTTAAAAGAGATGTCAGCTGTTATAAATGCTGTCATCTTTCCAAATCTTCAGTGTTTTTTGGGACTTCTTCAGGTATTTACAGAGACAGCACCACAGTAATGTGGTACATAAGCAAGGGGGAACCAGATCTTGCCATTTGTGCAGACGAGTCATGTTTACCTAGGATATAATTTTCAGGTCAGTCTCACTGTATAGGAATCTTAGATTCTGTCAGAGCAAAATTGTGTGCAGACTAGCTGGTCAGGAGGAGGACAGACTCTCATGAATGGAAGCATTAATCAGAGGGTCTTCCAAGATATGATCCATCTGTGGGGAGTATCTGAAATAGATAATTTTGCCTCCACTCTAAACAATCAGTTGGCAAGATTCTCCTCCAGGACTCCATGCCAAAAGGCTTGGAAGACCGTTGTTTTTTCTTTTTATTGGACAGGAATCTTCCTGTATGCTTCTCCATCCTTTCCCCTAATATTTAGGGCAGTTCTGAAGATTCAGAAGGATTTTCAAAAGGTCATTGTGGTGTGTTCCTTCAGGTTCCAGGCAGCAGTAGATGTTCTTCGTGTTTCACTGTTGTAGTCATCACACTTTGTTTATCTGCCTGCAGGTAGCCCTCAGTCAGCCTGAATACCAGAGACTTAGTATTTCTGCATCGGATGCTGTCGCTCCAGAACTGATGTCAGGTCGTCAGGGGTATAAAAACAGGCAGCAGACGCCATTACATCAGTCTTTCTTGCTCAGGAGCCCGAAGCAGAAGCAGTTTGCAAGTGCCGGTCAGCTGCTACCTGAGTTTTCGTTTACGAATTGAATCATCCTGAAGTCTTCTAAAGCGAAGTACTCTGTTGGGGATCCTTTTTTCTTGCTTAACCAATGTCAGAAAAAGTTAACAATTGTCTTGCTTGTGGAAAGCAAATACCACACCGAGATTTTCATTCCTACTGCATCACCTGTTTAAGCCCAGACCACGAAGTACCTTGCTGTCGGTTTTGTGCCTTGTTCAACGCCCAAACCATTCGTAGTCAGGCCCTTATTGTCGCTAAATATTTCTCTCTCGATCTCCGTATTCCGAAATGGCTTCAGTAAGCCATCCAACTACCGATATTCCGAAAAAATGTAAGGATAAAGAAAGACACAGACCCCACAGGTCCAAAGCTGCCGACGAAGCTCCCGTTAAGCTAGTTGCCAGTTCACCGGTACTCAGTGAGGTGCTTTCGTAGCCCCTGATGCCTGCTTCAGTGGATTCGCAGGCCTCTACTGAGACCCATTCAGAGTCCAATATGCAGCGAGACTCTTCTTCGACTATGGAACCTATGGATGTCTCTACCTTGGATGGGTCCGGAGCTGATGAGCAGGCACCGGCTTCTGAGGAAGTTCTTTGCACTACCGATGTTTGACTCAAACCGACTACTTCAGTTCTGTCTAAAACAACCGAGTTTCTAAGGCCAAGAGTATGGGCTATACCTAGAAAACCGATGAACAAAGCACATGCACCTGCTCCCTTGCCACAACATCAAATGCTTAGAATGGCAGAAGACCTTATTATGCTGATTAAGGGAAGTCCGCCTTCCCCTGCTAAGAGGAAAAGAGACCAGTCCCCAGCAGCTTCAACACAATCTTGATTATGAAGACATGCCATTATCTGTTTATGAGGATTCAGATGCAGAGAACTCCAGTCCCTCTGTCTCTTCTCCAGAGGATTTTTCTTTTGGTGAAACCTTACATACTTTGAGAGCATTTCCACTGGGAATGCCAAGACTATCCTCAGTCCAAAAAGAGACTTAGAGAATTTCTAGATTTGCCACAGCACAGGCCTTTAGCAATACCCCCAGTCCTGGAAGTTGTTGATGGTGTCTTTATGGAATCCAGTCTTACTCCTGATACTTTACCCCCTACCCCTAGGAAACCAGACAGGTACTACAGAGTACCTGACTCTCACAAATTTCTTTTCAAAAATCCTACTGCTGACCCAGAGATCATTTCCCAGGGGCCTAAAGGTATCAGGGCAACTACAGCCAAGAATCCCACTCCTTTGGACAGGGATTCCAGAGCTTTGGACAGATGGGGTAAGAAAGTATTTACCTCTGCAACTCTTGTCATTAGGGCTTTGAATTGTCAGTCTCACATGCTGAAGTACCAACAACATATTATGGAACTTAAGCAAAAAGTAGCAACCTTTACAGACTGTGCAGAAAATAAAGAATTGCAGGAGTTATGCATTCTGCAAGCCAAGTCAGCAAGCATACATTGCAGTGTGGTCTGATGCCCTAGAAGCATCTTGCAGGGCGGCAGTCACTGGTTCTGTACTGAGAGGGCATGCTTGGCTTAAGGAGCAGACCTTGCCAGACCATGTCAAATCAGTTATTAGACACTCCTTTGAACAAGGACAATTTGTTTGGCACCAAAGCAGAAGAGGTTCTTAAAAATATGGAAGAAAAGGCTAAATCTATGCAGACAGTTAAAGAATTCTTACAAGTTCAGCCTCCTAGATTCAGTAGGCATTGCCCCTCAAAACACTGGTGCTTTCCAGCCCCCTCCAGGCCATCTCAAACTAGACCCAGGGGAAACTGACCACCCAGACTACAGTCTCGGGTATGCAGAGAGCTAAGCAATGAAGTGCCCCTACCCCCAAAAACAGGGAGTGGTAAGCCACCTCCTTACGGAAAGAGCTCACAATGACGTCTCTACTCCACTCCCCACCTCTGCCCAACTGCTTGTGCCACTAGGAGGAAAACTTGCCCTATATGCAAAAAACTGGATGTCCATCACAAAGACCGATAGTTCCTCAACATTGTATCCCAGGGGTACAAATTCTACTTCCACACTCTGCCAACCCCAAAAGGGTTCCCAAACCTTCTTCCAAATCAGTGGGCAGAGGCACAAACCCAAGTCCTGTCCCTGCTCTCTATCAGGGCTATTCAGCCAGTTCTGGCGGATCAGATAAGCCAAGGATTCTGTTCCAGACTTTTCCTGTTACCCAAAAAAGAGGGTTCTTGGCACCCAGTCCTGGATATTTCAATTCTCAACACTTTCCTGGTAGTACCAAAATTCAAAATGCTTACCCTGCAACAGCTTCTACCTATGCTAGCCAAGGATGCCTGGTTAGTCACCCTAGACTTAAAAAAGCGTATCTGCACATCCCTATAAGGGAGTCCTGCAGGAAATATCTACATTTCATAGGTTCATAGGTTCATACTAGGCTATCTGCCCTGGGGCAATTATAAGCCTAGCCCGATTCTGTATGGCTTACGCCACCCCTTGATTTGAGTATACTGTGCCCTTTTTAAGGTTTAGTTTACTGTGCCTCTGTCTAATAGTGACATGGGAGTAATCCCTGGGACAAACCTACGATCCCCCATCCACCTATCGAGATTCTTCTTGAAGAGATTCAGTGAGGTGCTCTGCCTCACATGAACTGAAATTCTATTCCAGAGCGAAGGGAGCCCCTGGGTTATGAACCTGTCCCTCCAGCAAGTTCTGTTTATTTTTGTGCTGAGGTTCAAGTCCCTCGAGCGTGTGGCTCTAAGGGATTTAGATTTACTGAGGTGGAGCATGTCCATTAATTCTGGATTTGACATAGCTTTGTATGTCAGGCATAGATCGCCTCGAAGTAGGCGGTATGCAACTGAGTAGAGCTGGAGTTTTTTTAACCGAGCAGCATATGGCATCTGTTTGAGACCCTTGATCCTCTTGGTGAGATACTTTTGGGGTCTTTCTAATTGCTGCAGGTGTCGGGTAAGGTACATCCCAAAAGGGGCATTGTATTCTATGATGGGCCTGATGAGGGATGAATAAAGGGCACGATTACCTCTCTTGATCTAGATGTGAAACCCTTCGTGATGAGGTGGGCTATGTAGAAGGTCTTTCTAACCACTTTGGCAATGTGGTTTTCAAAGGAGAGATTGCTATCAACTTGGGTCCCCAGGTCCCTAATAACTTTCTCTGTACTTAATGGGTTTCCGCCTATGTGGTAATTTCTGGGCACATTGTTTTGCCAAAGGGTATGACTATACATTTTTTGGCATTTAGCTTTAAACCATGGCGCTGGCACCAGTCATCTGTCTCTGTGAGACCTTTTTGAAGGATGTTTGTGTCAGCTGGAGAGTTGATTATGGCGCCCAGTTTGCAGTCGTCTGCGAACTTGGTGAGCCATAGTCCTCCCACGTTTGCCTGTACCTCGGAAAAGTATATACCGAACAAGAGTGGTCCCAGGACAGAACCCTGTGGGACGCCACTTGTGACCGGTTTCGAGTCTGACATGGCTCCAGCAACTCTCACTCTGTGGGTTCTGTCTTTGAGCCAGTTTGCGACCCATCTTGTGACATAGGGGTTTATATTTAAGCTGGATAGCTCATCTATGATGCCCGAGTGGGGTATTGTGTCAAATGCCTTTGCAAGGTCCAGATAGGCTGTGTGGACTACCTTCCCTTCATCTATGGCTTTGGTGACTGTTTCGAATAAGTCATCCAGGTTCAAAAGGTAGGATCTGCCCTTAACAAAGCCGAACTGGGTAGGATCCAGTGTCTGTAGGTCCCCAATGTCTTTGTTTATGAGCTCCATGATGATCCTCTCCATAGCCTTGTAGACTAAGCTAGTCAGGCTTATGGGGCGATAGTTTCCAGGGTCCGTACAGGCTCCACCTTTGTGGAGTGGGACCGCTGTTGCTGTACGCCATTCTGTGTGCACATATCCTGTAGTGAGGCTGAGATTGTATAGCTGTTTTATTTGAGGGATTAGTTCCTCTTGGAGTTCATGTAGGACGCAACCTGAGATGCCATCTGGTCCCATGGAAGCAGTGTTTTTTGCTTTGGAGAGGGCAGCCTTCACCTGAGCATCAGAGATGTTTGGGAGGCAGCCCTCTGCCGGGATAGATACTTGCTCATTTGGGGGGGAGGGGGTGGAGAAGTTTGCACTGAACCTGTCTGCCAGGATATTGGCGATATCTGTGGGTTCAGTGTATTTTTTTTCGTTTAGAATCAACTCAGAACAAGTCTGGGAGTTGCATCCCAGGTTTCTAACATAACTGAAAAAAGCCTTATGATTGTCTTTGGTGTCCTGTGCAATTTTTCTCTCGAAGCTGGCCTTGGAGGATTTTATGATCGTAATTTTTTGCTAGTACTGATCAGAGATGCCTTCCCTATTAGGGATTTTGCTCTATCATGTAGTAGCTTCCTTCTTCTGTTGTACAGTTAATTTATGGCAGGGGTCCACCAGACTGGACGCCTGCCTTTGGATGATTGGGTCTTGGTTTTGTTTGGGATAGCATGATCCATGCATTCCTGGAGATGTCCGTAGAATGCGTTTATATAGGATTCTGCAGTTTGGGCCGTAGTTTCCATTGGCTCTGGGGTCTTGAAGGATTCCACTTCGGTTTTGAGAAGTGAGAAGTTCGATTTTGAGAAGTTTTTCACTGTGGTTTTCTGGGCTGGGGGTGGGGTCAGGATGTGGACATCCAGTGAAATTAATTTATGGTCTGATCTTACCAATGAGGGATATACTTCTGGTGTGGAGCATAGAGTCCCCATGTTGGTAATGATCAGGTCTAGTATGTTGTCCCCTCTTGTGGGAGTGGTGACTAGTTGTTCCATAGCATTTGAGTTTATAATTTCCAGGAACCTTTGGGCTAAGGTGCTGGGGCTTGAGTAGTGCTCCCAGTCAATGTTTGGGTAGTTGAAGTCGCCCAATATAATGGTGTTCGGAGAGATCTTCATGTTCTCCAATGTTTTCAGGAAAGCCGAGTGGGATTCCTGACTTTGAGAGGGTGGTCTGTAGGATGCTATAAACTGAAAAGCAGTCTTGCCCACTGTTAGTTGCACATGGATGGTCTCCGATGCCGTGCAATGCCACTAACCTGGCGGTGTGGCTATCCTTGATAAATATGGAAACTCTCCCTCCTTTTGTGGTTCGGTCTGGGTTTTGGGGCTGAAAAGCATGATATGAGGTATAGCCTGGTAGTGCTGGGGTGCTCTCTGGAGCCTTGAACCAGGTTTCTGTCACTGCACAGATATCGATGTTCTCCATACTGAGGAGAGCTTGATGCGTGCATCTTGAGGTTAAGACTTCTGGCATTTAGCAGCATTACCCTTAGTTTCTTGTTCCTTGTGCTGTCTATGGGGGTGGGTTTGACTTTTGAGCCTTGCCTAAAAAGGCACTATGGGGGTGGCAAGAGCCTTTGCCAATATCCGAAAGCCCAGTGGTGACAGGTGCAAGCCGTCACTAGCGAAACAACGTGGCTTGTCGAGCATGTCATCCCAGGCTGACAGACACTGGATCCCCTTTGAATGACACCAAAATTTTAGCCAATTGTTAAAATCGATCATTTTGTCTTTGTACTGTGGCATCATTCTAGGTGAGGGTAAGATGCTGCTCAAGGTCAGGGTCATACCAGCCTGGGCTACATGATCAGAGAGCTCCTCTATGTCTCTTTTCATGTAGACCAGGGAGGTACGTCTCAGGTCATTCACACCAGCATGTACAATGACTGAGTCATATTTGTATTTGCTTTGGAGTGACCTGAGTGCTTGTGTTATGTGGCGGATCCTAGCACCCGACAGGCAGCTCACCATGACCTTCTCTTTATTCAGCCTGGTGAGCGGGACGTCAGTGTGTCTGACAATAGAGTCACCTATTACAAGAGTATCAGGTGTGTTATTCAGCCTTAAGGGCTGTGGCTGCTTGGCACACTGACTTTGTGGGTTATGTGTTGTGCGTGTTTTGTTTTGAGGTAGCGTTTGCTTGGATGTCTGCTTTGGAGGTCTCTGTTGCTTAGGTAGATTTTTATTTCGAGCCTCCGAGTATGTTTTTGTGTATTTATGTGTTTGGTTCGCTGATGTGGTGGGACTATGTGATACTGGAATTGTGTTGTGTGAGGTTACCTTCTCCTCCTGACTGGTTACACCAGTTTTGAGAGGAGAGAGATCAGCCTCCAGTTTGGCTAAATAGTTGCATCTCTCACATATATTTGAACCTATTTCAGGGCCGGATCTATGCATTATCAGTTCTCTGCACTTCCCTTTGGCTTATCCACTGCTCCCAGAGTATTCACAAAATGCCTGGCTACAGCCAGTGCTTACTGCAGGCAGAGAAATATCCAAATTTACCCGTACTTGGACGACTGCCTAATTCAGGCGGACAGTCAGGAATTGCTGTTGTAGCACCTGACATTTGTAAAAAACCTTCTCACATCCCTGGGGTACACCATCAATGAAAATAAATCAAAACTGGTACCCAGTCAAAAGATTGTATTCCTGGGAGCAAGCTTGGACACAGCATCCCAGATAGCATTCCTCACTTCAGAAAAACAAGTCTATCTTACAGCCTATTTCAAACAAATGGCCACCAGAACCCAGCTATCTGCAAGGAAAATACTGCAGGCCCTAGGGATCATGGCCTCATGCATCCTGCTAATTCCATATGCCAGACTGCATATGAGGAAACTTCAGTGGTACTTAAAAAGTCTTTGGTGCCATCATTCTCAGGACCTGGAAAAAGTCATTCCTATCATACCCTGTCTAAGGACAGAGTTTCTTTGGTGGGCAGCAGCATGCAACCACAACAAGGAACTGCCCTTTACTCAACCTCACACTGCCCAGACCCTAACCACAGATGCATCAGACTGTGCCTGGGGAGCACACCTGGACGGCAAATGCATTCAGGGCTACTGTAACCTAAGTCAGATTCATCTGCACATCAACCAAAAAGAGATGCTAGCTGTGCAGCACGCCTTGACAGCTTTCAGATCCCTACTCTCTCCAGGACAACTACTAATAAAAACAGACAACATCACAGTTATGTGGTACATCAACAAGCAGGGGGAACCCACTCTTACCCACTCTGCAGGTGAGCCATGGCCCTGTGGAACACGGCCTTGGACATGCAAGTCCATCTGCAAGCTCAATTCTTGCCAGGCAAACAAAATTCACTGGCAGACGACTTAAGCAGAAATCTCCTAGACCCACACGAGTGGCAATTAAAGCCCAGCACCTTCAACCTTTTGATTCAGAAATGGGGGATCCCAGAGGTGGATCTCCCTGCCTCCCCCTGCAACCACCAGCTCAGCAAATTCTGCACCAGGAACCCTCATAGCAGGGCCTAGAAAGTGGATGCCCTATCTTTTCAGTGGGTAAATGTCTCAATCTATGCCTTCCCACCTCTGCCCCCTCAGATTCTACCTTGATAGGACTAAGACCTTCAGAAAAATTAGACCAGCTAATAGTCAGCTTTGCAACAGGGGGAGAGAGGGCAAGGCCATCTCAAAGCAAACAATTTCTAAATGGATAGCACATTGCATGCATTTCTGCTACAAGCACCATGGGAAACCAACTCCTCAGTGGGTCAGAATGCATTCCACTAGGGCAACATCTACCTCTACAGCATTTCTCAGGGGAGTCCCTACCAGGGACATCCTGGAAGCTGCTACCTGGAGTTCTGTACACACCTTCACCAAGGATTACCACCTGCCTATCTTATCCAAATCCAGGGCAGGTTTTGCAACAGCAGTCCTGCAAGGCATTCTAGCCAGCCCCAACTCTTCTTGACTGCTTCCACCCTTCTTCAGCTTTGGGAATCTACCCAAGTGTGATGACATGCAACAGTGAAACATGAAGAACATAGCACAGTTGTGTACACTTACCATAAATGTAGATGTTCGAGTGTATTCACTGTTGCAGTCCTGGTTTCCCTCATTTCAGCCCCTCTCTAAACTCTCTATGCCTTTTACTCCCCCCTTTCAGGGGTATTGGTATTTACTTCTTACTGGTGGTGTTTTCCCCCGCCATAACTTAGCTTCCTATTTGTGGGGCTCCTGACATTTGGGGCAAGAAAAACTGATGTAATGGCATTGGCTGCCTGTTTTTATACCCATGACGACCTGACGTCAGTCCTGGAGTGACCGCATCTGATGCAGAAATACTAAGTCTCTGGTATCCAGGCCGAGTAAGGGCTACCAGCAGGCAGATAACCCAAGTGTGATGACTGCAACAGTGAATACACTCGAACATCTACATTTATGGTAAATGTACACAACTTCCTTCTGCTGGAAATGGCAAAGGGCAATTACCACAAGCTTCCTTACAGACCGGATTTACTTACAAAAGACCAGGGTATGATGCATCTCGTCCCCAGTTAACTAGAACTGACTGCCTAGATGATAGTGTTTCAATACCTTTTAGTCACCTTTTTTTCTGATTATGTCCATCAAGTATTAATGCAAAAAAAACTGCTACTAGAAAATCATATATTAGTAAATGGAAAAGTTTTTCTAGTCTGTGCCAAGAAGAAAAATTACACCCATTTAAATACTCGTATAGTGATGTTCTTCATCTCACATTGCTGCAGTCCTTACTTATGGGTAGTCCGCTGTCCTCGGTCGGCCCGAATACCAAAGTATTAGGCTGATGTCGGTCATGGGCGCCTAGAACTGACATCAGAGCGTCAGGGTATAAAAGCGCATGACCGACGTCATATCTTCAGTCTTTTTTGCCGCATGGTCCGATGCAGAAGCAGCGTTGCGAGTGCCGTTCGGCGTTCTGAAATTTTCGAATTCTGAGTTTCAGACCGAAACCAAGTTGGGCTAAGTACCCCGTTGGGGAATATTTTTGTTTTTTCTTGCCTCAGTTAATTCCGGATGTCAGAAAAAGTGAATAATTGTATTTCTTGTGGGAAACAGATACCGCATAGGGATTATCACTCTCTTTGCATTCCTTGTTTGGGACCGGACCACGACGTGGTCGGGTGTCGGTTTTGTGCTAGGTTTAATAAGCGCACTATAAAAAGAAGGTTAGATTGTGCTAGGTTAGTCTTTGGTAAGCGGTGTAATTATAATATGCCGTCGGATCCTCCGACGCCCGCTAAGAAGCGCAAAGACAAATCCTTGAAACCTAGACAGGTTGATTCGTCCGTTTCGGATGCCGGTCCTGCAGAAGCTACAGTAGAGCAGGGGGATCCAGCTGCAGTTTCTGTTGAGTCTCAGGGGGAAACTTTGATTTTGCAGGATGTGGCCTCCCAGGAGTCAGGTCAGGCTGAAGGGGCCTCTCAAGTTACTGTTCTCCCTTCTATGCCTAAGGTGGTTAGGCCTTCTGCTTCTATGCCTAAGGCTTCTTCTAAGGGCAGGTCTGTTTTGCCTTCCTCTGGTGTCCCTCCAGGTGCTTCAGGGTCTGTGCCTAAAAAGCACATGCTTAAAATGGCAGAAGATTTGATTACTTTAATTAGAGGTTCTATGCCCCCTCCTGATAAGAGGCCCAGGGTGGAGCCAGAGTTGGAAAGTTTGGATCAGGCCTCAGATGACTCAGAGTCTTCTGCTGAAGAGATTCTAGATTTTCCTCCTTATTCGGATTCTGATGCAGAGGATTCCACTCCTTCTGCTTCTCCTCCAGAGGATTTTTCATTTTCAGAAACTCTGCATTCCATGAGGGAGCATTTTAAGTGGGAAGGACAGGATTTCTCTGATTCTAGGAAGAGGCTTAGGGAATTCTTGTTTTTACCACAGCATAGACCCTTGGCTATACCTCCTGTTTTGGATGTTGTTCAAGATGTTTTCTCGGAGGCTTCTCTTAATCCAGATTCTTTGCCTCCTGCGCCAGTTAAACCGGACAGATATTACAGGGTGCCTGAGGCTCATAAATATCTGTATAAGAGTCCTAGGGCGGACCCAGAAACTATTAGTCAGGGGCCTAAGGGTGTTAGGGCCTCTGTTGTAAAGAATCCGGTTCCTCTAGATAAGGAAGCTAGAGCTTTGGATAGATGGGGTAAGAAGGTGTATACCTCTTCTACTTTAGCAATGAGGGCTTTAAATTGCCAGTTTCATATGTTGAAGTATCAGAATTTCCTACTTTCTCAGCTAAAATCTAAAGTGGATGCTTTGGCAGAGGGCATAGAGTGTAAAGAATTGCAGGATTTAGTACATGTCTCTGAACAGGTGGGTAAGCATTCTTTGCAGTGTGGTTTTGATGCTGTGCAGGCCTCTTCTAGGGTGGCTGCCACTGGTTCAGTTCTTCGCAGGCACGCCTGGCTTAAGGATCAGAATTTGTCCGAGCATGTTAAAACTAGAATTCTGGATGCCCCTTTACAGTCTGAAGTTTTGTTTGGTCCCCTGTGGAGTCGGTTTTGAAGAAAATGGAAGACAAGGCTAAGTCTATGCAGACGGTTAAAGATTTTTTGCAGGTGCAACCTCCAAAATTTAGTAGAAATTGGCCTACTAAGGGGTGGACCTACCCTTCTTCTGATTCTCAATCTAGGGGTAGATCTAGACGTGGCAGGGGCAGAGCTCACAGTACATTCAGGCCTAGAACTTGGAGTTCACCTGCACAATCTGCAGGTGAGGGCAGGGGCCAGTCCTTTCGTAAACAGGCCCAATGACCTGCATTTTCAGCTGCCAGATTCTTCTTGCCTGGCAGCTCCTTTGGGAGGAAAGTTAGCACTCTTCAAGCAAAACTGGCTTTTAGTCACCCAGGACAAATGGGTATTGGACATTATAAACCGAGGCTACAAGTTTTATTTCCATACATTGCCTCCTTTCAAAGGCATGCCAGACGTTCCTCCTCGGCAAAGGATAGAGGCTCACAAGCAGATTTCTTTGCTTCTTCAAATAGGAGCTATACAGCCAGTTCCTCTGTCAGAAGTGGGACTAGGATTTTATTCTCGCCTGTTTCTAGTACCAAAGAAAGGGAACACGTGGAGACCAATTTTGGATTTATCTATCCTCAACACTTATCTGGACATTCCAAAGTTCAAAATGCTGACGTTACAACAGCTTTTACCTCTGTTGGGAAAAGATCACTGGATGGTAACTCTGGATCTCAAAGAGGCTTATCTTCATGTTCCTATCAGGCCCAGTTGCAGGAGGTACCTGCGTTGGCTGGAAATTTACATTATCAGTTCTCTGCATTGCCCTTTGGCTTATCTACTGCGCACAGAGTGTTCACAAAGGTTCTGGCTCCAGTGATAGTTTTTTTCAGGTTAAGAGGAATACAGATTTATCCTTATTTGGACGATTGCCTGATTATTGCACAACACAAGGACGAACTTCTTCATCATCTACAGTATGTGATGGTAGTGTTAAGATGCCTAGGGTATTCTGTGAACGAAACAAAGTCCAGTCTAGTACCCTCTCAGGACATGTGCTTTCTGGGTGTGAGACTGAATACAGCTTCCCAGATGGCCTTTTTGACCCCGGACAAACAAAGAAGCCTTTCTCTTTATTTCCATCTAATGTCTCTACAGTCCAGGCTGACTGCAAGGACAGTCCTTCAAGCCTTGGGGTTCATGGCATCTTGTATTCTGGTGCTTCCCAATGCCAAACTGCATATGAGGAAGCTTCAATGGTATCTCAAACATGTATGGACACAACACTGCCAAGATCTAGACACTGTCATTCCAATAATACCTTGCATTCAGAAGGAATTTTTGTGGTGGGCTCAGGAATGTCACCTAAACAAGGGACTCTCTGTGACCCGACCAGAGGCGAGTCAGATTTTAACGACAGATGCCTCGGACAAGGCTTGGGGAGCACACCTCAATGGAAAATGGGTGCAAAACATGTGGCCTGTCAGACTTCAACATTTGCATATCAACTTGAAGGAGATGTTAGCAGTTCAATTTGCATTGATGGCTTTCAGGGATTTACTTCACCCAGGACAGGTGTTGATTCAAACAGACAACACTACTGTCATGTGGTACATCAACAAGCAAGGGGGAACCCATTCGTACCCTCTTTGCAGGCATGCGATGATTTTGTGGGAGACTGCTCTCAGTTTACAACTCAATCTTCAGGCAAGGTTTCTACCAGGAGCACAGAACTCCTTAGCAGATGTGTTGAGCAGACAAATTGTGGATCCTCACGAGTGGAAACTGGATCCTCATGTGTTTCAAAAGTTGACAGTGTTATGGGGGACTCCAGACATAGATCTGTTCGCTTCTCCACTAAATTACCAGTTGCCAAAGTTTTGCACAAAAATGTTTCATCCCACAGCTTGGAAGGTGGATGCTCTGTCATTCAGTTGGAGCAATCTTCATGTCTATGCCTTTCCACCTCTGCCTCTCATTACCAAGGTACTCCTGAAGGCCAGAAGAGACAAGCCATCCATGATTCTGATAGCACCGGATTGGCCTCGACAGCACTGGTACCCACTACTGAGGAGTTTAGTACGGGAGCCTCCATGGCTTCTGCCTTTGATTCCGCATCTTTTGTCTCAGGAGGGCAATCACTTCCTCAATGTCAAGATTCAGTCTCTGCATCTCACAGCCTGGCATATTCTGTTTTAGACCCTGGAGGGTCTCGGCTTCCACAACAAGTTTTGAATGTTATTTTGGAGGCCAGAAGGCCTAGTACAAGGAAAGTTTACGCTGATAAATGGAGGAGATTTTTTCTTTGGAGCAAAGTGAGGGACTTTGATGTTTCCAAGCCTGATTTAAGTGTTTCCCTTCAATATCTTACTGAGTTATTGGACAAGGGTTTGTCTTTCTCTTCAATAAAGGTTCATGCTGCAGCCATTTCTGCTCACTATGACTGTGACCCTCCTTTGTTTTCCCATCCTTTGTTTAAGCAATTTCTTAGAGGGGCAAAGAACATAAGACCCCCACGTAGAGCTCCTACTCCTGCTTGGGATCTCAATTTTGTGTTGGAAAAACTTACTCTACAACCTTTTGAGCCTGCAGCTACAGCAGAGTTAAAGTATTTATCATGGAAGACTGCTTTTTTGTTGGCCATTACCTCTGCAAGAAGGGTTTCTGAATTACAGGCCATTATGTCAGTGGAACCTTTCCTGATTTTTCATAAGGATAGGGTATCTTTGCGTACTAATCCTTCCTTTATGCCTAAAGTGGTTTCTAGTGTGGCCTTGAACCAAACTATTCATTTGCCTACTTTTTATGCAAACCCCCAAAATAAAGGGGAGAAGATTTTGCATACTTTGGATATTCACAGGCAGTTACGTTATTATTTGAGCAGAACCAAGGGGTTCAGGCAGTCTCAGCAGTTGTTTGTTTCTTTTGCTTTGGGTTCTCAGGGAAAACCTGTTTCAAAACAAACTATTTCTAAATGGATTGGGTTTTGTATTTCTTTCTGTTATTCCCATCATGGTAAGGAGGTTCCGGCTGGAATCAGACCTCATTCCACTAGAGCTACTGCCACTTCTACTGCCTTTCTAAGGGGGGTAGCTACAAAAGATATTTTGGAAGCAGCCACTTGGAGTTCAGTACATACTTTTTCCAAGCATTACCACCTTCCTCTTTATTCTAAGTCTAGGGCTGGATTTGCATCTGCTATATTACAGGGCATTTTAGCAGCCTTTAATGCTTTATGATTTTGCCATCCTCCCTTTACCTCTGCTTTGGGATTCTACCCATAAGTAAGGACTGCAGCAATGTGAGATGAAGAACATAGTACAGTTTTGTACCTACCATAAATGTAGATGTTCGAAGATCCACATTGCTGCAGTCCAATTTACCCTCCCTCCTTCCCCTCTATAGTTTGGCATGGTAATATGGTTTGGGTGGTGGTTATTGTTGGGCATGTTTTTGGGAGGTATCCTGTTTTTTGGGGCTGTGGCCTTTCTTTTTAGGGCCTTCTGACATCTGGGGCAAGAAAAGACTGAGGATATGACGTCGGTCATGCGCTTTTATACCCTGACGCTCTGATGTCAGTTCTAGGCGCCCATGACCGACGTCAGCCTAATACTTTGGTATTCGGGCCGACCGAGGACAGCGGACTACCCATAAGTAAGGACTGCAGCAATGCGGATCTTTGAACATCTACATTTATGGTAGGTACAAAACTGTACTTTTCTCTGGTTCCTTTATTTGTGAGAGTTACTACTCTATGGCCTGTGTTATTCCTCAGTCAGAGTTAATTTATCTTATCTATCATTTCAAAATGCCAGCCAATGGATTCCCCTTGTTCAATGCAGTCTCAAGTAAGAATATTTTTAAAGGGGTGCTGCATATGACACCTCCTAGAAAACAGGTGTCTCCTTTTTGGGGTTTTAATTTAAATCGTCTCCATTTGAACCAGCTCATCATGCTGAGATGAGGTTCTTGACATGGAAAACCGTCTTGTTTATTGCTCTAACCCCTGCATGAAGACCGAGTTTCAGGTTCTTATAGTGGGTTATCCTTCTCATTTTTCACAAAGATACAGTTTCTTAAATAATTAATTCTTCATTTATGCCTAAAGTAGTATCCAAGTTTACCTTTTGACAAGCTGTCTCTCTCCATGTCTTATTTCCAGAACCTAAAAATGAGGGAGAAAGGATACTTCATACCTTGGATGTCCATAAACAACTCGTGTACTACCTGGACAGAGCATCATTTTTCAAAAATTTTTATAATTTGTTCATTTCTTGTGAAGTTAACAAAAAAGAACAACCAGTGTCAAAACAGACTATTTCTAAATGGTTGTCACATACTATTACTTTTTGTTGCACCTACAACAAAACTATTACAGGCTGGGTCAAGGCTTATTCTACCGGGGCACTGGCTTCATGTGTGGCTTTTTGGAAAGGGTTGGATTGTAGAAGTATTCTAGAAGCAGCAGCCTGATCCTCTGTTAATGCTTTTTCGAAGCAGTCTAAACTAGATTATTTCTCCAGGTCAAGGGCAGACTTTGCTAGTACCATTCTCTGGAGGCTCCTAGACCATCTTCCTTCCTCCTCCCATTCTATTGAAGCTGTGGTAATCTACCCATATAGCTTAGGCTATTGCAGCAGTGATCGTAATTAAGGGCATAGTATAGTTGTGTAAATAAACTTAACATAACAGGAGATGTTTGAATTATCATTGCTACAATAGCCACTGTCTTTCTCCATCTACCTTATTTTCGTATGTTTTTTTATGCCAGGGTTTGGATATTTGTTTGTATTTTCCTTGCATTGTACTTCTCAATACTTTAGTATCCCTCCTGTTGACATGGAAGCTCTGAAGAGCTTGGCACCCAAACCTGACTTTTTGTCAGCTCAGCTTAAGCTAATGGTTTGGGTGTGTTAATGGTGCCCTAAAGCTTTGGAAGCTGTCAATCTGTTGTATACTTAGCAGGATATAACGTCATACAAGTCAGACTACTGCATATTCCTTTATGATAAAGTGTACTTTCCCCCTTTTACAGCTTAGAATATGAGGCCATGGGAATACTAGTTACATTGCTGAAGTGCTATACACAGTAGTGCTGATGAAAAATCAAGCACATTGAAGCCAAAGAGTCATTTTTGTCCTGAACAGTTCAGTGTCTTTAACTGTACGTAAATGTAATTGTATACATCTGTATACAGTATTTCCCAGAGATATCCCCCATTCTTCCCATTCCAGTTTCATGATCACGGAACAGCCATATTTTCTTTTGAGTCATGCCCCATTAGGACTTGCCTCCCTCCCACTCTGTATAAACTTTTTAACTAGCCAGTATTTGAATGCTGTGCACGTTGAGCAGCAGTGCAGGCATCATAGCTGTTGTAAAAAAAAAAAATGTAGACATTTTTATTGGAGCAAGTTTTGTATCTGAAAATGAGATCCACATAAGCAGTGTTCTGAAGTCACATGCAGTGACAGTTTCTTAGGGAATCACTGGGGAAATAGAGAGATACATGGCGTGCTGTCATCTTTGCTTCATGGTGGTGATGGTGAGGACTTAGGGACAGACTTCTGTTGAAGCGGATTCCTGTTTTGCTTGCTTATGAAATACCTATATTGGGCTGTTTTGTTTTCCTGCAGGCTTTCAATGCACTTTTCCTTTCACTCCTTACCCCTTGTTCTGTATCTTGAGTTGTATAGGGGATGTTAAGTTGACACCAGCAAGGCCCAAGTACCTCTTTTCAAGGGTGACATTGAAGATTCAGCCTATTTAAATGATTCGTTCATAGTCATAAAATACACATGGAGTCACTGAGTGAACTTAGTTGTGTGCTGTAGGATGCAGCTTTTGCCCTCCTGTAACCTTTACTGTCTGTATTCTGTCAACCATTAGTGAGACTGTGTATCTGTTTCTGGAAGACATGTGGTTAAATGCTGTAGTGCACTGTTCATTTATTCTGTTAGTGGTGTCTTTCTGCTCTTTGCCTGTATAGCCTTGCAGCAACACTTTAAAACAGATTTGAAGAATATCCAAAATAAGTGTGCCTTGAATCATTTGTGTATTGTAACAGCAAGTAATATGCTGTCATTTAAAAAAATTATAGGGTGGAAGTTTCTGGTTTTATAAAGGCATTTTGTTTCTCTTTTCCCCTTTGTGCTTTTTTTATAGAAACTTAAAGAAGTAGCCTTCCCTAAAGCAGAAGAACTGAAGAAGGAATTGTTGGAGAGGTACAGCAAGGAGTATGAGGAATACCTGGCCAAAAAGGTTAGTATTAATGAAAATCCTAGCTACTAAGAATTAGAACGGCTTGAACTGCAGCATTAAAAAAATATAATGGAACATCATTTCATTTTAATTAATGCATCTTTAATGCAGATGTGTTGGAGTGCGAGTGGAAAGGACACTTCTCAGTGTCTTATTCAGCAGCAATTCAGTTTGTTTTATAGATTACTGAGGTTTCAGCACTAGTGATAGTTGCATAACAAATGTCATGCTGTTTCTAAGCAAGGGGTTCCCATTTGTCCATCCATAAATTTTCTAAACTGCACTCCTGGTGGGGATCACAATGGTGCCAAGCTGAGCAGTCCAGACTTTCCTATTTCCAGCAACAGTCCCTAGATCATCCTGCAGGATCCCTTTAAGAGGAAAGAAATTTATGCTGCAAAATGTCAGCAAATTTTTTAGGTGCAACTCCTCATCAGAGTTGTTGTTGTGTCTTTCGGCTTATCCCGATTAGGTGTCGCCACAGCGGAACTCCGGTCCGCTAATGTTTGATAGTGGATTTTTACGTGCCGAGTTACCAGCCCTGGCGCACAACCTTCAACGAAGGCACGCCCATTCACGCATGCCTCCACATAGAAGACGTTCTAGTTAAGAATCGAACGCGACAACGTCTTGTTGTGAGTAAGCCTATTAAAATCCGGACAGAGATTAAGTCATTATTTTGATATGCCTACTGAAAAATCCCTCAGCAGTAAAAATTGCTTAATATAGCATCCATTCAGAAATTGTATTTTTTTTAAACAAGCCAGGAGTATTACAAAAAACACTAAAAAATAATGAATCATTTACCTTATTGTCTGTCAGTTAGAGTGCAGGGATGCAGTGTGTGTTAAAGGGAATTTTTAATGCTCTTTGAAGGAAACTGCCACTTAATATGGGCTGTGAATTACTTTCACTAGCCACACAGTTACCTTTTTGTGTTTTTAAAACAGAGCAAAAGCTTCAACATTCCATTTGTAACTTTAAAAATCTGTTTCTGGAATATGCTGTTAGTATGGCAGTGCATTCACCTGCAAGGAAGAGAACTGACTGACTTGGAATGTATTACCAGGATCACAATGGACTGCATGCCATACTGTTCACTGGAGCATCAGTAAAGAACTTTATGCAGCCATGATAACATTAAAAATATATAATAATTTAGCAGTTTAAATCCATTATTTTATCTGTATATAGTCATAGTAACATTTAAAAAACATTCTTTAGTGAAGCTCCATTGACTTGAATGGAGTGGAGCCCTATGTTACCTTGGAAAGCTTGTCAGTATGGCCTTATAATGGGGGATTTGTTCTCAGAACAGTGACAAGCTTCATGAATTGATTTTAAGTTATAGATGGATTTCTTGAGATGCTGCTTAGTTTAAAAAAAAAGCAGCATTTTGTGCCTGATGAGGGTAGTTACTGCACTGTGATTAGTGGCCATCTTATCAGAACATCACTTTACACTCTGTAGAGCCATGTATCTCTAATAGTTTGTTATTTTCATTTCATTTTCTGCAGGCATTTAACGTCCTCATGCGTGTCAGCTTTTAGTACATGTAAACACAAAACATTTGTCAATAGATCCATTTTGTATCGCATTGACTACTGATGCATTTTTAGCATTATTTGTAGTAGTGTAATGTGTAGGGAGTATGAATTAAGTTTTTTTGTTCATTTACCCACTTAAAGCTGTATACACATTGTGCCAGTGCTGTACTTTACAAACACTAGTACTTTTATTGCTCTTCTTCTGGCCTTTAAAATGTGCGTACATTGTCTGCAGAGGGCACAAGAAACATGTATGCATGTAGTACTACTGCTGTGTTTGTAAATGAGTTAAGAAAGTAAGAACACAGTGAGGCTACGCCAAACTCCAAAAAACAGCAAGCGTTGACACTACCAACCACGAAAGGCGGACACTTTGTGTATAATTCACAGAGTTTATTAAGAATCCAATTCTGCAAGTTTAAAATAAAAAGTTAAATGCTACGAAGCGTTTTTCGTCCAGATTAATATCCGGACTTCCTCAGACAAAACACTAGCACTGAAAACAGTTTGTATTTAAATACGAACAGATGACCACAGGTGTTTAGCGTTAATTACGCAAGATTCTAAAGACACCTTTTTAAAGCGATAAAGTCTTGTTTTTTACTAAAGTGTTTATAACCTCTGCAAGTTTTAAACAAACATTAAACCAGCAGTTTTACTAAATCCTATTATTGTGATACTGCTTCGCGCTAAATACTGGATTGTATAGCTCTTGCATACACCTTAAGTAAATCATAGAAATGCGTGTTTAAAAACCATTGAATAAAGATGGTTAACTTATAGACAACGTCTATACCCACAAGTATTGTAGTCCTATAGGCAAAAAAGTCTTCTGTGGATAGTACATAATTACACTATCTCTCCTAAACATGTCAATGTTAAAAAATGTGTAAATATAAATATAAAAACATGTATCTCTTCAAAATTGTCCAAGGTCAACCGACAAGTCACATAAGCAAGTGAACATATAGTGTATACTGAATGTGAAATAAATTAATCTCTCATTAAAATAAACAATAATGATGGTGGTAACTGTTTATACCATAATAAAATATTATTAATCTTAATCATTCCTATGTCATTATTAATAATTAAATCAATATATAATAATAAATTACTAGATATAAATTTTTAACATTAGTTTTTAAAAATTGATTTTTTTAAAGGTTGATTTTTTAAAAAGATTGAATTGATTTTCAAAACAATTAATTTTTAATATTTAATAAAATAAATATATATATGTATGGTCTAGATGATGTATAAATGCTGGTTACAACTCAAATAAATAGGAAGTATATTCTCCAACAAGAAATAAAAGCAAATAAAAAAGTTTTTTTTTTTTTAAAACTGGTTGAACATTTATCTTAATAAACTTCTCATTTTTAATACGCATGCAAGTGAGCATAATTCATTAAGTCCTGGCTTTCTACATGCTCCCAGTCGTAACTGCCAGCATAGTTCATTCCTTTCTAATTCTAATTTCAGATAATTATCATTTAAAAAGTTATATTCTTGTACTTTATTTTTAATTTGATTAATTACCATAAATTTAAAACTATGACTTATATGTTGTGTACAGTGCCTCGCTAAGGCGTTTTCAGTTTTATTCCTTGTAATTGCATATATATGTTCATAAATCCTGTCCCGTAAATGCCTATCTGTTTTTCCTATATAAAACGATGTGCACTGTGTACACTGGGCTAAGTATACTATTGCCCTTGAATTACAATTAAATGTTTCTTTAACAAAAAACTTTTCTTTCCTAATGATAAATGTTTCTGATGTTTCAATATATGTACAGTACTTACATGCCCCGCATTTATGTGTACCCCCATTGTTTTTCTTCACATTAGGTTTTGTTTCTAATAATTTTTTCATGTTTACCCCTCGTCTATAAGTAACAATAGGGCCAAAGTTTAAAATTTTAGCAAGGTCTTTGTCAAGTGCTAGACAATACCAATACTTTCTCACTATCCTACTTATATCTAACGCTTCTGGACAGTAAGTAAACGTAAATGCAATAGTAAAGTTCTGTTGAATGTTGTCACTATTGTCTGTACCCTGCTCAACATGACTAGAATCTTGAGGATTTACATCAATATTGCAACTTAACATATCAGTTGCAGTAACTGTTAGATTTACTAGTCTACTGTTTAAAATAGCCTTGTATATACCATCTCTTCTTTTATTAGTTACTTCTTGGAATATCTCATTCAGGAATGAAGCAGGGTAACCTCTACTATAGAACATCTGGTATAAAAGTTCACATTCTTTTTCAAATTCTTCATCCAATGTAATCATCCTTGTCGCCCTAACCAGTTGGCCTTTGACCACTGATTTCTTCTGGTGGCGAGGGTGTGCACTTGTAAAATGAAGAAAGGTGTTAGAATATGTGCTTTTCCTATAAATCTTTGCCATATAACCTTTCTCATTCTTACTTAATTCAACATCCAAGAAGTTAATAGTCATTTCTTGATAGTTCTTCGTAAATTTTAAAAATGAAGTTGTTGTATTAAAATAGTCAACTAGTTGGTCTGCTTGTTCTTTTTGACCTCTAAGGATGATAAATATATCATCCAAAAATCTCTTATAGGTAAGCATTATACTGTTCCATTGACTATTAAAAATGTAATTTGTTTTCCAGTAGGCCATTACTAAGTTTGCAAAACTCGAGCCTACTGGTGAACCCATTGCTACTCCTATTTTTTGTATATACAACCTGTTTTCAAAAGATACAAAATTGTTTTTCAAAATAATATCTAATAATTGTTCTACTAAATTACACTCATTACTAGTTGCTCCTTTTGACCTAATAAAGTCAACTACCCACTCAATGCCCACCTCATGTGGGATGCAAGAATATAAATCACTAACATCAACGGTTAGAAAGTTTAGTGTACCATCGAACACTGTAACTTGCATGTCTTCCAAAAAGGACCATGAATCCTTAAGAATTTGTTTTTCTTTGTTTACATAATTCTTTAGTATAGAGTCCACTAGTTTAGCACATGCATAAGTCATTGATTGTCTTGCATCCACTAATCCCCTGAAGGGTGGGTTGAGTAGATCTTTATGAAGTTTCGGAATCCCAAAAATTTTTGGGATTCTTGGTGCTAACATTGTTAAGTAATGATTTTGGTTCATGTCTATTAATCCATCTATGTACATGTCACTGATAAACATCTTAATGTTGTTATAAGCCTGATTTAATTGATTCTTACTTGTTAGTTCGTAGGTATTCTTTTCTAGTAATGTTAGCATAATGTTGGAGTAATCTTCATTATACATCACTACAAGTCCCCCGCCCTTATCTGGTTTCATGAATCTGAGTGGGAGGCTCCTAAGGAGCGTTAATAATTCTGTTTCTTCTTCTGAAATATTATTCTTGTATTTCCCTCTCATAGAGTTAATTAACTGCCTAAATTCATTTTCACATAGTTGTTCATACATATTTAAAATAGCATTCTGGGTTGGGTTAAATGTGCTTGCTACTCTTAGTTCATTTTCATTGTAAGTAGTGTTACCAAGCAAAATACTTAAATTTAATTTACGAATAAACAATTTAAAATCAATCAGCAGTTCTGCAATGTCACATTTTCTAGATGGTACAAAGGTAAGTCCTTTTGCAAATAATTCCACCAAGGTCACAAAATGAACTAAGAGTGGCAAGCACATTTAACCCACCCCAGAATGCTATTTTAAATATGTATGAACAACTATGTGAATAATATTTCAGAAGAAGAAACATAATTATTAACGCTCCTTAGGAGCCTCCCACTTAGATTCATGAAACCAGATAAGGGCGGGGGACTTGTAGTGATGTATAATGAAGATTACTCCAACATTATGCTAACATTACTAGAAAAGAATACCTATGAACTAACAAGTAAGAATCAATTAAATCAGGCTTATAACAACATTAAGATGTTTATCAGTGACATGTATATAGATGGATTAATAGACATGAACCAAAATCATTACTTAACAATGTTAGCACCAAGAATCCCAAAAATTTTTGGAATTCCCAAACTTCATAAAGATCTACTGAACCCACCCTTTAGGGGATTAGTGGATGCAAGACAATCAATGACTTATGCATGTGCTAAACTAGTGGACTCTATACTAAAGAATTATGTAAACAAAGAAAAACAAATTCTTAAGGATTCATGGTCCTTTTTGGAAGACATGCAAGTTACAGTGTTCGATGGTACACTAAACTTTCTAACCGTTGATGTTAGTGATTTATATTCTTGCATCCCACATGAGGTGGGCATTGAGTGGGTAGTTGACTTTATTAGGTCAAAAGGAGCAACTAGTAATGAGTGTAATTTAGTAGAACAATTATTAGATATTATTTTGGAAAACAATTTTGTATCTTTTGAAAACTGGTTGTATATACAAAAAATAAGAGTAGCAATGGGTTCACCAGTAGGCTCGAGTTTTGCAAACTTAGTAATGGCCTACTGGGAAACAAATTACATTTTTAATAGTTAATGGAACAGTATAATGCTTACCTATAAGAGATTTTTGGATGATATATTTATCATCCTTAGAGGTCAGAAAGAACAAGCAGACCAACTAGTTGACTATTTTAATACAACAAAACAACTTAATTTTTAAAATTTACGAAGAACCATCAAGAAATGACTATTAACTTCTTGGATGTTGAATTAAGTAAGAATGAGAAAGGTTATATGGCAAAGATTTATAGGAAAAGCACATATTCTAACACCTTTCTTCATTTTACAAGTGCACACCCTCGCCACCAGAAGAAATCAGTGGTCAAAGGCCAATTGGTTAGGGCGGCGAGGATGATTACATTGGATGAAGAATTTGAAAAAGAATGTGAACTTTTATACCAGATGTTCTATAGTAGAGGTTACCCTGCTTCATTCCTGAATGAGATATTCCAAGAAGTAACTAATAAAAGAAGAGATGGTATATACAAGGCTATTTCAAATAGTAGACTAGTAAATCTAACAGTTACTGCAACTGATATGTTAAGTTGCAATATTGATGTAAATCCTCAAGATTCTAGTCATGTTGAGCAGGGTACAGACAATAGTGACAACATTCAACAGAACTTTACTATTGCATTTACGTTTACTTACTGTCCAGAAGCTGCTAGATATAATGAGGATAGTGAGAAAGTATTGGTTTTGTCTAGCACTTGACAAAGACCTTGCTAAAATTTTAAACTTTGGCCCTATTGTTACTTATAGACGAGGGGTAAACATGAAAAAATTATTAGAAACAAAACCTAATGTGAAGAAAAACAATGGGGGTACACATAAATGCGGGGCATGTAAGTATTGTACATATATTGAAACATCAGAAACATTTATCATTAGGAAAGAAAAGTTTTTTGTTAAAGAAACATTTAATTGTAATTCAAGGGCAATAGTATACTTAGCCCAGTGTACACAGTGCACATAGTTTTATATAGGAAAAACAGATAGGCGTTTACGGGACAGGATTTATGAACATATATATGCAATTACAAGGAATAAAACTGAAAACACCTTAGCGAGGCACTGTACACAACATATAGGTCATAGTTTTAAATTTATGGTAATTAATCAAATTAAAAATAAAGTACAAGAATATAACTTTTTAAATGATAATTATCTGAAATTAGAATTAGAAAGGAATGAACTATGCTGGCAGTTACCATTGGGAGCATGTATAGAGCCAGGACTTAATGAATTATGCTCACTTGCATGCGTATTAAAAATGAGAAGTTTATTAAGATAAATGTTCAACCAGTTTTAAAAAAAAAAAAAAACTTTTTTATTTGCTTTTATTTCTTGTTGGAGAATATACTTCCTATTTATTTGAGTTGTAACCAGCATTTATACATCATCTAGGCCATACATATATATATTTATTTTATTAAATATTAAACATTTATTGTTTTGAAAATCAATTCAATCTTTTTAAAAAATCAACCTTTTAAAAAAAATCAATTTTTAAAAACTAATGTTAAAAATTTATATCTAGTAATTTATTATTATATATTTATTTAATTATTAATAATGACATAGAAATGATTAAGATTAATAATATTTTATTATGGTATAAACAGTTACCATCATCGTTATTGTTTATTTTAAAGAGCGATTAATTTATTTCACATTCAATATACACTATATGTTCACTTGCTTATGTGACTTGTCGGTTGACCTTGGACAATTTTGAAGAGATACATGTTTTTATATTTATATTTATATTTACACATTTTTTAACATTGACATGTTTAGGAGAGATAGTGTAATTATGTACTATCCATAGAAGACTTTTTTGCCTATAGGCTACAATACT
Source organism: Protopterus annectens (assembly GCF_019279795.1). Taxonomy (NCBI): domain Eukaryota; kingdom Metazoa; phylum Chordata; order Ceratodontiformes; family Protopteridae; genus Protopterus; species Protopterus annectens. The sequence continues at coordinate 495,007,615 of NC_056743.1, read as the reverse complement.
TGTGGGTATAGACGTTGTCTATAAGTTAACCATCTTTATTCAATGGTTTTTAAACACGCATTTCTATGATTTACTTAAGGTGTATGCAAGAGCTATACAATCAAGCATTTAGCGTGAAGCAGTATCACAATAATAGGATTTAGTAAAACTGTTGGTTTAATGTTTGTTTAAAACTTGCAGAGGTTATAAACACTTTTATAAAAAACAAGACTTTATCGCTTTAAAAAGGTGTATTTAGAATCTTGCGTAATTAACGCTAAACATCTGTGGTCACCTGTTCGTATTTAAATACAAACTGTTTTCAGTGCTAGTGTTTTGTCTGAGGAAGTCCGGATATTAATCTGGACGAAAAATGCTTCGTAGCGTTTAACTTTTTATTTTAAACTTGCAGAATTGGATTCTTAATAAACTCTGTGGATTATACACAAAGTGTCCGCCTTTCATGGTTGGTAGTGTCAACGCTTGCTGTTTTTTTGAGTTAATAAAGTAGTTTGAGTATTCAAAGATATCTTGCGTTTGTGATGCCATTACATTGTGCATATGTGTCATTTTGAAGTACCATCTCTTTCACCTATAGAATAAACACCAGCAGGACCGTTTGACATTTTGTCTCAGTGTTGTAAACAGACTTTATGATGAAGTCCACATGGTACGTTATGAAAAATATCAGGGAAAAAATGTTTGCCCCCATGCCACCTACACCCCCTGCTAAATGTGTGTGTGTGTGTATATATATATATATATATATATATATATATATATATGTGTGTGTGTATATATATATATATATATATATATATATGTGTGTGTGTGTGTATGTATATATATATATATATATATATATATATATATATATATATATATATATATACACATACACATACACACACACACACACACACACACACACACACACACACACACACGTAGATATATGCTATCTCTGAGATCCCACTACAGTGGGGAAAGGACATATTTCTAGTGTGACTGACAAATCCTTACCAGATGACCTTAACACTTCACCACTGCCCGTAGTCCTCTGTGCCTGAGGTCCCTCTCTCAAGATCATTTTAGCTGTGCATTGAAGTTGGTTGCTTATAAAATTACCCCTGGCTGCCATTTCGGTTTACAGTTTTTTGGTGAAATTAATTACAGCTGCTTCACATTTCCACTTCAGGTTTGTCATCATGCTCCATCATTTCTTTCCTTTTATTTTTGAGTTTTCCTGTCGGGTTCGTAATTTGTTTTCAGACTGCTTCCCCTTCCCCCCTACCTTGTTGATGCCATATTATATAAATTGTTGCTGTTAGCTGTTTCCTGCCCTTTTTTTTCTGTAGCTGTAGCAGTGAGCGGTTAGTGGTTTACTGCTGTTTTTCCATATACCGTGAAGAAGTGGGAGGCACACGCTTTCAACAATGTAAATATGGTGCAGAACTTGTCCTGTATTATAGGTGCACTAGAAATTTGAAATGTCTAGGACAGGCTAATGTTGTGGTAAACTGTAGTATTTGTGCTTGTTTCAATCTATACACATGAAAAAAAAAAATAGATTGCACTTAGTAAAACTTAGGACAAACCCCTGAACTAATTCCAGGGTTTCCTTTCTCTTCAAATCTTTCTCTTGCACCCCTTAAAAGAAGGTTAAAACATGTTGAAAAGGATGTTGCCATTGTGGCTTAAAAACCTAAAATTGTTGATGCTGCTGAGAAGGTTTCTTAGACTGTTACACTTGTTTCTTCTTCACCTGTGTTTCTGAAGCATGCTTAAAGCAGTTCTGTCTTGAAAAGGATGACTTCACCCATCATTCAGATATTGTCTCTTCTGGCATCTTGGAACTAGAGCTGTAGACCCCCAGACCCTCCTCTTCAACATCATTTGAGTTCCGTAGGTCTGTTTCAGTCCATTTGGACTATAAAAATATGTGGCAGGCATTCTTACTAATGCAGAAGATATGCTTCCAGTTGTCTTCCCCCACTAACACTGGAAGCTTGAGAGCACCTTTGCGGAATAATTTTTAAAACCATGCTGCTGGCCCTTCCTCACTGACCTCATTTTGAACCCCAGTTCTGTCTTTTCTAACTGTTTAGCAACTGAAATTGACATTAGTGTTGATGTTACCAAGTGGTTGATGACCTTGACCTAACTTGCGGTGACAGCCTTGCTGTTGGCATCAGTGACTTCAACCTTTGTCCTTCGCAGGACCCCCCCCACACCAATCTACATCAGATGATGATGTCTCAGTGCTGACATCAACCCATTTATTTTTGTGGCCAAATATCCTGCCTCCAGAATTGACTTTCCTGTTAGATTTCGAGAGCACTGACCTCAGCTGAGGTGTTAGCGGCCTTGTTACCCTTGAATTAGTCAGTGCTATCAATTTGATTTATATGAAGGGCCTCCCTTGACAGTCATGCTGTTAGTATCACCATTGTTTGGTGTTGATTCCTCGGACTTGATAGTTGTCACTTCAGTGTTGGGGTTGTGACTAGTCCTAGTTTCCACAGTGTCGGCCACTGTGAATGAGCTTCTTTCACCCCCAAAGCAATTCAGACCATGGTTCACATTTCTGGAATGGCCATGCTTCCAGAGGAGATGGGTTTGGCAGAATAACCAGGGATCCCATGGTTGTCCATGAGAGATTACTCATCTGCTCTCTTTTGGAGGCAGTCATGGGGCATTTGTCCCTCCATCTGTCATTGTGGGAGATCATCATCCATGATAGGTGGAAAAGGGGCATGGTATCCAGAGGTTGCTCCACTTACTTTCTGTCCTCTCTCAAACTACAAACCTCACCTACTTCACACTCTGTGAAATAATTTCAAAACTATATGTCCAGAGCCTGTCACAGAAAAGAGTTATCCAGGATTTTCCACTTGTCAGAAAGGGCAAGGTTTTTACTCAAGGTTCTTTTTAGTACCAAAAAGGACAAAAGACCTCCACCCCATCCTCACCTGCAGTTGTCTAAACCAGCTTGTGACAAAGAAGACCTTTTTCATTGTCTTTATGTAGTCCATCTTTTTTTTTGTCTGTCCAAACTGTTTTGGAATGTGCTTGTTGGATCTTCAGGGTATGACCCTACAAGTCAGGATTGTCAACAAGTCCAAGCAGTTCCTTGTTTTTGAATAGGAGTCAGTAGGGGCACTGCCATTTGGTCTCACCACAACCCTTAGTTGTTCACAAAGTGCGTGTCCACAGATGGAGCACCTGTTTCATTTCAGGGTCTTCCCTTACTTAGATGTCTGGATCTGTATATTTCTTTTAGTGAACATTCTGATTACCTCACAGGACTTACTACTCGAGCTTTTCTGGTCCTTTGGGAGTAACAGTGATTCTTGCCTGGTCTCATCTGGTGCCCACTTAGTCATTTACCTTCATAGGCTGCATCATGAACATTCTGGCCTGTCAAGCTTACTTCCCTGTGGACATGATTCAGTTCAAGAAAGCCGCATCTCTGTATAGCAGTGTGGTCCCTTCAGTTTTATGCCTTTCAGCATGGTGACTTTACGACATCCATGATTTTCATAGTGCTGAATGCCTAATACCTCATGGGAGCTCTTCAGTGGACTTGTAAAGTACATGAGATGCTAATAATATTGATAATAATAATCATAATATAAAATACAAGCCCAGTCTCCAGTGTTTGAAATCAAACTTGTCTCTGGCAGTACCCAACAACCCCCCCCCCCGGGTGACAGTAACTACAGATCTCGGCTGGGATGGCATTATTTGGAGTGGATGGTCCAAAGCACATGGTCAGCATTAGAGTCCATTCTGTACACCAGCATTTTGGAAATGAGAACTACCCTCCCCACCTACCAGGCATTCCATCACTCCTGCTATAAACAGCTTTTATCAGGAGACTGTGAGAGTTTGGGAATGTGTATTTGTTGCCAGTCACCTTCTCATTACTGTTCATATCTGGGTCAAAACATTTCTCTTGTGGGCAAGCTTATCTTTTGTTTCCTGATTCGTCAAGAGTTGTTTCTCAATCACTTAGTGCAGACTGTGATACATTGACTTGGGAAGCTTTGCTGTGGCCTGTGTGTATACCTATCCAGTTTAAAATGCAGCAACTTTTTTTCCCTTATTACTCCTTTGGGATGATGCCCCTGGGATGCACTTTTGTAGAACTGGACCTTGGTACTGTTGTAAGCCTTTCCCCATTTCTTCTTATCCCAAGGTTTCTCAAGAAAGCTAAAATTTGCAATGCCAAGGTTACTCATTTAGCTCCACTTTGTCCCAGACAAGTCTAATTCTCTTTGCTTTGGCCTCACCTCCTGGGTAGGCATGTCCTACTGAAGACTGTGAGGCTTCAACTTTTTTACCAGTCTTGCAAACCTTACCTAGACCTCAGATGGTGCAGCGATTAACATTGTCGCCTCACAGCAAGAGATTCTCTGGTTTGATTGTCGGCTAGAGTGCCTTCTGTATGGAGTCTGCATGTCCTCCCTACGTTCATGTGGGTTTCCTCCGGGTAGTCCAGTTTCCTCCCATGTTACAAAGACATGAGTCTGAAGCATTTCTCCCCAGGCCTCCATTGAAAATTGGCTCGTTCCAAATTGGACTTTCCCAGTAAACAAATGTTAAATAAATAAATAAAAGCTTCATACCCTGAAACTGAGCACATGTTTTCTTCAGTCCCAGTGCTAGACAGGGTGCTGTTCATCCCCAAAGAGGGTGGTGCAGATCCTAGCTTTCCAGATTCCAGTTACCAAGAAGACATTTAAGTGCCTAAGCAGTTGCCAGTGGACTAGATCCATTCCCAGTATTTTGGAATGTTTATCTCAGATTGTTGTTCCATACATTGGTTTATTTTGTTCTGAAAGTAACATGTGGTGCCCATATCAAACTTAATTGAATTATTTATGTAATGTTGCTTAGGTTAAATGATATATAGCAATGTATGTGAAGTATAATGTTTGTTGATCTTAATTTAATACAATTTGATTACCTTTGTATAAATGTAAATTTGCCTATATCACAAATGATAATTCAATAACGGTTTTAAAAAAAGATGTAAATTGTGGCTATTTAGCTTTATTCCAATTAAGCAAAATTTTCCTAACCGGCACCTTTCTGCTACATCCTTTCAAAATCCAAACACCCTCTTAGGATGTTTACTTTGTCATGGAGAAATTAACTCTTCCTCCATTTGAACTATGCTTCCACAGGCAAGCTGAAAATTCTCACTTAGAAAGCTCTTTTCTTGGTTGCTATCACCTCAGCCAAAAAGATTTCAGAGCTGCAGACCCTATATATACATGTCCATAAAGACAGGATAACAATGAAGCTAGAAATCTTCCTTTATTTTACAAGTTGCCTAATGTGTACCATTTAGTTGACTTTGAAGTAGTGTTCTGTAATTATTACAGGCATGGAGGGTAACTGTTGTGCACTGTGTGTATGTTTACAGGCAACATACGTTTTATTTGGTTGGAACAGAAGCCATAATGGGAGATGCCCAACTTTTTGTTCCATTTTCCTCCAAAAATTGTGTTATAAATATGTCAAAGGCAATCCTATTTGCTTGGCTTTCCCACTGCATAAACTTCCGTTGCCATATATTTGGTAAACTCTGACCGGAATCCTGTAATGCCTATACTACCTAATTTATTGCCACTTCACACATTCCTCAAGAACACTTCTGTGGATGTTAACTGTGTGACTGCTATGCGGCATCACTTAATATGTTTTGAGGCACTAAAAGTTGGGTATGATCTCCACGTTGAGGTCATCCTTTGGAGCTGCATGCATCTGGGGTATTCTTCCATAAGACACCACAGAAGAGAATAATCTTGGGACTCTTTTTACTGTAAGTGGCAAAGATGAAACTCCCAACTACAGATACAACAGTTGCTTGCTTACTTCAGTGACAGATATGCTTTTGAAGTTTCATCTTTATTACCATTATCCCCCCCCACCTGGAAGTAGCAGATGTGTTGCTTGGGAGTTTGCATCTTTGTTTTGTATGCTTTGTCTTCTGCATAGATATGGAGATGGGTCCTTAAGTGCCTAGAATTGTGGGTAATGGGCTGAGGCTAAGGTTCCCTGTGAGAAAGTTTTGAGGCAGGCTAAGTCCTAGCGGGTCTTTGACCTTTAGATGACTGAGCTGAAACTGCCAACAAAGAACTATCTTTCCAGTAACTACATAAATTTTTATATTCCTTATTAGATCACTGCTACAGTAGGCTTGGTTATATGGGTAATATCCTTTATATTGTGTAATCGCCTAAGAGCTTCAGAAGCTTAAGGGCATCGTCCACACGCCCTCACCATTGATAGCTTAAGCTTGGCGGAAGAAAATCATTAGTCTGGGTGCCAAGCCCTTCAGAGATTTCCTGCCTCTGATGTGTTCTTCTCTTGTAAGCTTTTGAGGATCAGTGGTCAACTTGCATTTCTCCATTGCTGAGCAGATACATTACCTCGGGTTAAAAAAAAAAACTTCCACATGTAATTTTATGACTAAAACAATGCTTTAATTTCAGGAACTGTTTGTTTTTTTTTGTGGCTGTCACACGACTATAACATTTCTGTCAATTGAAGAAATCATTTTTTTATTGCTTTTAAAGTAAACCTTTGTATCTGATGCTATCTGTGTCATTATTCATCAGAGATGGGGTCTTGGATCTGACCTCTTATCCAAGAGTGCAACTTCTCAGACAGATCCAGAGTTCAAGCTACTCCCCTTCCCGTAACCCTTGCTACCTTCTAACCCTCAGATCTCGTTTACTGCTGAAATGCTTCATATGTTGTATAGGTTCAGGCTAGCAGTTTTTTCAGATAAGTGGGGGTTTTTGCTCTATTTTTGGGGTGTTTCTTTCTATCATTAACTGGTTTATTGGTAGTTAATTGAATTTCCTCCCCTCCCAGTTACAACTGTGGTTTAGTAAGTTCCCCTCCCTGTTAGGTGCTTGGCGTTCGCACCCTTTTTTTCTCCCGTAGTTTCTATTATAAAGGGTTTTTTTTTTTTTTTTTTTATCTCTGTCGTGGGAGTGTTCTCTACGGCTGTTTGTGTGTGTGCGCGCGCGCACGTGTGTGTTCCTTTTTCTTTGGTATGACTGAACAACTCTGTGGGTTTAAAAGATGCTCTCTACTCGTACATTCAGACGATACCATGTTCTAACTCGCATGAGGAGTGTCTGTATTGCTTAGGGTTGGCACACCTGGAGGTTGAATGCAATATTTGTGCTGTGTTCAACCTCAGGGCCCTCTTAGAGTGCTGCAACAAGCTGTTACTGAAGGGTTTGATTCAGGGTGGCCCTTTGCCTACGGACTCCCCCTCCAAGCCCTCTCAGCCTAAGAAAAGTCTTCCTCCTCCCTCGGAGGGGGTCCTCTTCTTCTTCTCTCCCAAAGAAGCCGAGGTTCGAGGATTGCAGATCCCCGGATCCAAGCTCAACCTCTTATGCTTTGGATCCTAGGTCCTCTGTTCTGAGAGCTTCAGATCAGACTCTTGGATGCAAGGCTTCAGTGCAGCAGGGGCCTTCGGATCCAAGTAGGAGCAAGCTGTCTCCAGATCCGATCAGTTTGTAGGATCTGTCTGGCATGCCCTAGAAACCATCAGATCCTACAGCCCTGTTGGATCCCATTATCATTGAAGGCTCTCCTTCTTGGTCCTCCAGGTGCTTGGATCCGAGTTGTCAGAGTAGATCCCCTTCTAGGAGCCACAGGACTGCGGGATCCAAGGTTGGATCCCCAGCAAGATCTGGCCACTCATCATCCTCTCCAGAGCCTCCAGAAGTGTCCTTCCCTCAGACATGGATAGGATGATAAGGAGTTTCCTCAAGGCCCAAATCAAGTTGGGCTTGATGCCATCCCCTGCCCCTGTGGCTAGGAGACCCTCCCCGTCTGCAGGACTCCACTCTCATCTTCGAGTCTGACAAGTTTTGGAATGTAAAGACCAGGAGATTTCTAGTGAGAGGCCAATGGTGTTGGGTATTCCCCCCTTCTTGTCACCATCAGGGTTCCTGACTGGCTCTGTTCTGCAGCCGTTGGACCAGAGTGGGCCTCATCTTCGATGGGTCGGTGTGAGTTCTCTGGGGTTGGGTTTGGTTCCGGACTTTTCAGACTGCTCCCTCCCCTTGGGGGTTTCGGCGCTGGACAGCTCAGGCCTGGTATCATCTGGGGGCTTTTGTGCTGTCTGGGTCCATTCTTCCTTCCCAGTTGGCCCCCACCACTGTGGATGAGTGGGGCTTTGTCCAGTCTCTTGGCCTTCTGGGTGGTAGAGTGGACACTTTTGCAGTATGGCAGTTACCTCTACTTCTTCTCTAGGTCCTCCCCAGCCTTTCTCAGGATTGGGTGCTGAGGCCTGATCATCCATCCAGAGTCAGGCCTTCCATGAGCGCCTTCATATGGGTACTGCCCCACTTGGGGTACCCATCTCTTCTGAGTCCTCCTCTGAGCCCACCATGGAGGAATCCCCTAAGAAGAGAACATGTAAGAGGAGGCACTTGGAGTCCCCCAGAGAATCTCTCAGGGATTTTGAGGAGGGAGTCTGGTCCCCCCAGACTTCCACCTGAGGAGGTGTCCTTTGGGAACATCCTGGAAGTTCTCAAGCAGAGAGGTGGATGGTCTTCCCCATCTTTGGAGGAGTCATTGTTCTTGAAGACCTTCAGGATGGGCCCATCTTGTACCTGGGTTCCCCCCCTGCTAACGAGCTTATGGACCTTATCACCAACAGGGCTTGGAAAGAGCTAGACACGGTGGAACCTGTGCCCAAAAAAGCAGATACGTTTCTCAGTCCTCCCAAGGATAGGTCTTTTTGGAGTAAAGGGGTTCCCATCGATGCCATCATGGTGGCTGCTGTTACTAAGAAGGAGCTAGCTGAGCAAAGCTCCTCGGTCCATCCCTGAACAGGAAGTCCTGGGCAATTGACCATTTTTGAAAGCGTTTTACCTCAGCTTCCTGTGGCCTGAGAGCAAACGTTAGTATAGGCTGAGTCAGAACCGATTCTCGGTTCCGAACCCAACCAGTAAAGAATGAAGGCAAAATGGACAAACATGGAACGTTATGGTGAGTGCATAACTTCTTTTTTTGCACACGTGTATGTGATCTAGCATTTTCAGGGGAGTTATGTCCATATGTGTGGAGTTTTACACCCCCTTTTGTCCATATAGACTCCTGTATGTGGAAAAATTTCTTGCCAGTACGAACACTGACACGGAGTCTACACGGATGCCTTTTGGCTTGTTGGATCGCTCCACCTGGCTAATTTGCATAAGATGCACCTGCTTATGTGGAAATTTGCATTGCACGGAAGTTTCCCTATTTGAGTGTGCTTGCTCACCTCTGAGAGACATTTACTGAATCAAAAAAATGTTTGCTCTTGCAGCAGTGCATGCACGAAAAAAAATCCTGTAGACTTTACTGAATTCCTCCTATGTAATAGAATGTCCATTTTTATAACAATCCATAAGTCCATGAATAATGTAGAATAGTCTTCAAACCCATGATCTTTTTTTTCTTTATTTGCTTATTTTCTCTTTGCTTTGTTCTTTCTTGACACTCATAGAAATGCTAATTCATGAATGTTTTTTTTCCAAAACTTATTGTCTTTATTATAATAACCTACTCTTGTCAATGAACTGTCACTCCAGTATTAATAACTGCAGCAAAAGCATTAACAAATCATTTTAATAAAATGCCACAGACAGTAAAATCAAAATGAAAAAATATTCCTGCAATATGTTCAACAAACTGCTGTAGCTAAAAATCCTTGTCACTTAAGTGAGGATATAAACGCTTATAAAACATTTCACGTAAGTTAAATCTTTCTGTTTTGACCAGAAAGATATTCATCTTGTAGTTCAGTATAGTATTTGAATTGACACTATTGACTGTAGTCAGCTGGATGTTGTGATAAGACCCAAAGTATTTGGGCTTGTCTGAGTGTCTTTCCCAGCACAAACCAATTGTTGTTACTTGCTTATTGCTTTCATAACACATTCACACCTATAGCAGCTTTTCTTACATTTCCCATCTAGCAGGCACAATTCCTTATGGCCTCCTGATATTTTTGGAGGCTGACTTTAGATAAATAACCTACTAGTTAATAGGCAGCTTAAAAAGGGGCAAAGAGTAAGTAACAAAACAACACTGACTGTTGATCTAAATTGCCTTGTAGTGAAGATCTTAATCATGATTTGTTACTTATTTATATAGTCATGTACATGTTCATATTTCTATAACTAAGAGAGAGATATGTTATTGAGGTACAGTAGAGAGTCAATTATCTGAACGTCGATCATCAGAAACGTCAGTTATCAGAACCAGCCTTCCAAAATTTTTAGGTAATTAAAATCATAAAGTCTGAATATGTAAATATTGTGCGTATTCATCGGAGCATGTTTTTTGAGCTTGTAGCCAGCTCATATGAGAAACATATTCTTTATTGTCCACTGAAATCACTGAATGGTTGAAAAGTCTATTCCTGCATGCATAAAAAACAAGATTTTAGAAGTGTCTTTATCCGGTTCAGTTATATGTTTGATTATCCATACTACCCTAGGTCACAATTAGTTTGGATAATCGACTCTCTACTGTATTGTGAAATGTCATGGTTGGAGATAGAAAAATGTATGGTCACTGTCCATGTATAATACACTTTACTGGAAACATTGCTAGTTATTTGCTTGAAGTTATGAAGATTTATAGTAGTTCCATATGTACTTTTTGGCTAAGGTGCTGTGTGCTATGCATCTGAATGTTTGCTTGAACCAGATTTGACTTTTTCTCATGGATTTGACTCCTTTCTTCATTACCTTCAAGTAAAAGAGAGATGTGTTTCAATCTGAGATAACAGGTTTTTTCTTGCTGAGTAGTTCGCAGTGTTTGGGGACCATTTTGGAGCATTACTATTGATCATCTTGTGAGAGAGGGTAATTGGTTGCTGTTCTGGGAATTTAAGTTATTGCTGATCTTCTAAAAAGTTGTATTATGACTCTTTTTCAAGTTTCCTTTTTATGTTGTGCTGGTCTGTACACCATGTTGCTCTGTCAGCACCTTGTAGGCAACACAGCACCGTTGCCAATTAGAGGTTTTCAGTAATTACCCTTAAAATGACTAGACAAATAGTGGCTTCTCAATGAACATTTTAGCAAAGCTGTATTGTTGAAAGCTGCTTGTAGGTGTGAGATTTTGATATTAGCTGCTAGCAGTGCATTTGTTTATTACAGTTTTGCTGTAGGTTGGTAAACTGAGAGTGTTTACAATGGGACACTTGCTTTCTGTGCCAATCAGTGATAATTCATTGTTGCCATTTGAGGATAGACTTTTTATTGCTGTAGTAGTTGCTGTAACAGTCATATTCTCACATAGTGTGCATGTGACTTTAGTTACCCACACTTAGCTGCACGTAATTAGCTGTATGTTAACCTAGCTTTGTTCTTCTACACCTTATACCTGTCCAATCTATGAACTGTATAGCTTGAGCATGCAGACAATACCAAATCTAATCTTCATCTGGATAAAACAAAACGTACACCTGCTTGTATTCCTTGTGTTGCCAGCCTTGTAGCACTTGGTACTTTCAGGCAATGTAGGAATTGCCATATGATCACAGACAATGAACTTCTAATTGACACACACAATTCAATCTATGGGAATTGTAGATGTCTAATCAGTCTGGATGCTTACCTCTCGCCCATTAAGATGGCCTGTGATCATCACACACTATCAACCACATCTCATCAGAACCACCATAAATTGAGTTATGCTGAGGCTTTAAAAAAAGTCACTCACTACTGAAGCCACCTTGAAATATATAGACTAGGTCTGAGTAGGTATCCAATATCAGCATTATGCTCACATATAGTAAAGAGTCATCAGGTAAAAAACTGCAAACTATCTAATACCTCATATTGTATTAGTAATTGGTGACTTATGTCAGGCACATTGAATCCACATGAACAAGACTAGGCAAAGACAAGGTTGCACTTAGTTTTGTTTGATGCCAGGATCAGTGACATTGTAAGGGATGTGAAGTCCCACTCATCAGATAAATATGATTATGGCTTGGTGGTAGTCATAGGTGAGAATGACTTGAGCTTAACTCTGAGGGACATTCAGAGAGACGTGTTGGAGCTCATTGTACATATGTCCTGTGATGGCAAGGCATTGGTCCTGAGTGGAATTTTTCTTCATTCAGAATGATACCTGTATTCAAAGAAAAAATGGTCGGCTTAAGCATTTGGCTTAGTAGTTGGTGTCATTCTTGGGGGAGTTGGGGTCGGAGATGTTTAGTATGTGTCAGCATGAGACAAGATGATTGACAGTCCAACTTGATCCACTAAGGTTGGCCTGCACATTTCATTCTGTGGCTTCCATGTAGTGAATAAAACCCTTGCTACTCCCATAGTGCCTTTTTTAGGCAGAGTTTGATTATTAGACATCCCAAAATAGCAGATATCAATGTAGACATTTCCAGCCCTAAATTGGACCTCATCAAAGTGGCTTTTCTCAGTGCCAGAAGTCTTGACAACACCTTGAGTTCCCTCAAGGTGAATATAAGTATTCTTATGTAGTTACTGAGACTTAGTTTCATTGTAAAGGTAATATCCCCTCCATACATCAGCCTTGTGCCTACTATGCATCATGCCTGATGGAAACTGTGGTGGCTTTTCCATATTTGTAAGGGCCAGCATCACCTCCAGACAGATTTCCAAAGACCTACAAACTGAAATCATCAAAGTCCAAATTAGTCTGAGCAAGACAAACTATCAACTTGTAAGATTCCTAAATGAACTTGAGGAACTGTCTTTTACCAAAAGTGCAAGATTCCTTGAAAATGGTAGTTAGCAAATCAAGATGATGGCACAGTTTTCTTGACCTTGTCCTAACTAATATAGCCACTATATGTACTATCCCTCTGGTTTCTCCTTCCTTGGGTAAATATGACCATAAACGTGTAACTTTCTCTCTCAAAATCTTTTAAATCTATGTAGTCATTAATTCTGAATTCAAGGATTTCAGATGAGCAGACCTGTTCTAATGCTATGAACGAAAAATTGCACTCGCATAGTTAATCTGTCAGGTGCCTGTTTGAAAAATATGAAGGTAAATAATAATGTGCCCTAGGTCTTACTACTAAGACTCCTCCTTTTCAGCATCTACTTATCCAGTCTCCAGAATTGCCAGACTGGAAATCAAGACCTTTAGTTATCTAAATTTATAGATGACTGTAAGCTGGGCATTATTGTCAGTTCTCCCTGTAATGCTATCCATTACAGCAGGAAATAATATTCATAAACAAGTGAAGTACATAAAAATGGCTACAGTTAATTTATAAAAAGTATAGTATTATCACATGTGTTAAACAACTTTCTTCCTTGGAGCGCAGCATAGAGAATACCCCACTCTAAAGTAATAATAATAATATTGAGTTAGGTATCTTGGAATCTTGGTTAAATCCCTTCTCCTTTGACTGGATCAGCATTAGTCAGAAAATCCTTCTAATTATAAATGCAAAAATGTCTCTGCCACTCTTCTGCATTTCCTTTACGTTAGTACTCTGCCTTCCTACTACTTCAAAACTAAGCAACCAGGTAGATGAGGAGAATTTTTGTATTGTAAGCGGTACTGTTTGTAACAGGATCTTGTACTTTCTTTTGGTGTATTCATATCAGTTGCTTTTGACACAGTGGCTTTATTTGGGGCGCTGAGTGTGCCCCTTTAACCCTAATGCTGCAAAACTCTAAGTCATCATAGTAATGAAGTCTGCCACTGGTACAGTTCTGCACAGTCTCTGAAATATTCGACTATACGCATGCAGTCATTTTCATACTGAATTCACTTACCATTTTTAATATTTCACAAACCAAGCAACCCAGAATTTTAGTAAACGTTTCTTCATTTTAATGCTGCAGTTTGTAACAGGATTCTGTATTTTTTATTTTTATATTCACTTCAGCAGTGTTGCAGCAGTGGTGTTAGTTCATGTACTGAATTTGTTAATAGTGTGCACACAGCCTTTTTATGTGCCTTTTTAACTCCAGTGCTTCAGAAGTTATCTTCAGACAAAATATGACACTCTGCATATGTCTGTAAGTTGTTTAGCATTCTGTTTATGAATTCTCAGTATTTCTTGTAAGCAGTCTACATTGTATTCTACATCAGTGCTTTTAATGCTTTTCAGACTTCATTTTATCAGCTCTTTTCACTTTAGTAGCAAAACAACGGTATGCTTTTTTTTCTCACTTACAGGTTTGCAAAGTTGTTCCTTTATTACAAATTCTGCAAAATGTACAAAGTGCACAGCAGTTTTTCTTATGTTGCTTATAACCAAATGTAGTACTAGATTATAATTAAAGAGAGTCAATGTATACCATTGTGTGTGTGTGTGTGTGTGTGTGTGTGTGTGTGTGTGTGTGTGTGTTTTCCAGTTAGGGTAGACGAAGATAGATGTATTTTTGTGTGTGTCAGAATGTCTTGTGTAGAGGTATTGCTAGGGAAAGGAGAATGTTCTTTGTGTTTCACAGTTGCAGTCATCACATTTGGGTTATCCCTGCCAGGGTAGCCCTCGGCCGGCTTGAATACCAGAGACTTAGTATTTCTGCATCGGTTGCTGTCGCTTGAGGACTGACATCAGGTCATCAGTAGTATAAAGGAAAACATCTGATGCCATTACATCAGTCTTTCTTGCCGTGGAGCCCAAAGCAGAAGCAATTCGCATGAGTGCCGGTCGGATGCTTACTGAATTTCATTTCCAAATTGAAGTTGAAGTCTTCAAAAGCTAAGTACCCCGTTGGGGATCCTTTTTTCTTGCACTAACTGATGTCACAAAATGTTAATACTTGCCTCGCCTGTGGAAAGCAAATATCACACTGGGACTTCCACTCTTACTGCGTCACTTGTCTGTGCTCAGACCACGACGTCCCTTGTTGTCGCTTTTGTGCTTTGTTTAATGCCAGAGCTATTAGTCGTCGGCCCTTATTGTAGTCATATATTTCCGTATACAGTCCTCGAATTCCGATATGGCTTCAGTAAGCCATCCAACAGCAGATCTTCCAAAAAAAGTAAAGATAAAGACAGAGGCAGACTGCACAGGACCAAACCTTCCGACGACGCTTCCGTTAAGTTGGTAGTCAGTCCTCTGGAACTCAGTGAGGTGCTTTCACAGCCCCTGATGCCCGCTTCAGTTAATTCGCAGGCCGCTACAGAGACCCTTTCAGAGTCCGGCATGCCACAGAACTCTTTTTTTTGCCTAAGGATCCTGCGGTCATTTCTACCTTGGATGGCTCTGGAGCTGCTGTGCAGGCAACGGCTTCAGAGGGAGTCCTTCGCAACACCAGATCCTGACATAAACCGACGCTTTCTTTCACAGCTACTGTTCTTTCGAAAGCAACGAAGTTCCTTAGGCCTAGAGGTCAAACCACACCCAAGAAACCGACTACCCATTCTCAGGTGCCTGCTCCCTTGCCTCAGTCTCAAATGCTGAAAGTGGCAGAAGACCTTATCATGCTGGTTAGGGGAAGCCAAGTGACTCCCTCAAAAAGGACAAGAGATCTGTCTCCAGTAGTTTTATCTGAACAGGAATCATGAATCCGATGCATCTGACTAAGAAGACATGCAGCCCCTTTCCACATATGAGGATTGTAATGCAGAGGAATCCATTCATTCAGCCTCTCCCGCAGAGGATTTTTCCTTTGGGGAAACCCTGCATACCTTAAGGGAGCATTTCCAAATGGGAGAGTCAAGACTACCCACAGTCTAAAAAGAGAGTTCCTGGACCTTCCACAACACAGGCCCTTAGCCATCCCCCCAGTCCTAGATGTGCTGGATGATGTCTTCCTTGAATCCATCTTGACTCCAGACGCCCTCCCTCCTGCTCCCAGAAAACAGACCGGTACCACAGGGTCCCTGACTCACATAAATATCTCTTTAAAAATCCAACAGCTGACCCTGAGGTCATTACTCAAGGGCCTAAAGGGATTAAAGCAACCTCATCTAAAAATCCCACCCCCTCAGGCAGAGATTCCCGAGCACTGGACAGATGGGGTAAAAAAGTATGCACTTCAGCTACTCTTGCTATCAGGGCACTAAATTGTCAGTTCCATATGCTTAAGTATCAGCAACATACCTTGGAACTCCTTAAACCAAAAATTTCCTCCTTTCCTGCATGGGCAGAATCTAAGGATTTACAGGACTTAATGCATTCTGCTGTTCAAGTAACTAAACACACTTTGCACTGTGGTTTTGACACTCTAGAAGCTTCTTGCAGGGCAGCAGTCACTGGATCTGTCATTGGAAGACATGCATGGCTTACGGAACAACCCCTGCCAGACCATGTCAAATCAAAATTGTTGGATGCACCCTTGCACAAAGATAACTTATTTGGCATTAAAACAGAAGAGGTCTTAAAAAAAGATTTAAGAAAAAGCAAAATCTATGCAGACTGTTAAAGATTTCTTACAGGTCCAGCCCCCTGGATTCAGCAGGCATTTTCCCTGCAAACACTGGTCCTTTGCTGCTCCGGGTAGACAGGGCCAGCCTAGGCCCCATGGAAGCAGACCCCCCCCCCCAACAGCTGTCCCAGAGGTTGCAGAGATGTAAGTAGTGGACTACCTCCACTTCAAAACCAGGGAGTTCTAAGCCACCCCCTTATGTTAAGAACTCACAGTTACTCACCCCTTCCCAGCCTTGCCTCTGCCCACATTCACATACCCCTAGGAGGAAAACCCTCCTTTCACTCAAGCACCTGGGCCACCATTACCAAGGACCAATGGGTTCTAAGCATTGTGTCTCAGGGGTACAAATTCTCCTTCCACACCCTTCAAACCCCAAAAGCGTTCCCAGATCTACCACCAAAGCAGTGGGCAGAGGCTCAAAAGCAAATCCATTCCCTGCTCTCCTTGGTGGCAGTAGAGCACGTTCCTGCAGAGCAGATAGGCCAAGGCTTCAACTCCAGACTTTTTCTGGTACAGAGAAGAGGGCACCTGGCACCCCATCCTCGATCTATCCATTCTAAACACCTTTCTGGTCATCCCAAAATTCAAAATGCTCACCCTCCAGCAGCTGCTACCCATGCTCTCCAAGGACGCCTGGCTAGCCACCCTGGACCTAGAAGAAGCCTACCTCCTCATTCCTATCAGGAAGTCCTGCAGAAAATATCTTCCCTTCAGGGCAGGATCTCAACACTTTCAGTTATCTGCGCTTCCCTTTGGTTTGTCTACTGCTCCCAGTGTTTTCGCAAAATGCCTGGCTCCGGCCATTGCCTTTTGCAGACAAAGAATTATTCAAATTTACCCATACTTAGACGACTGCCTTATTCAGGCAGACAGCCAGGAAAAAGCTGCTTAAAGACCTGGTCTTTGTAAAGGACCTACTAACCTCCCTAGGGTACACAATCAATGAAAAGCAATAAAAACAGGCACCCACCAAAAGGATAATCTTCCTGGGAGCAAGTCTGGACACAGCATCCCAGATGGCATGCCTTACACCAGAGAAACAAATTTTCCTGTCAGCTTACTTCTCTCAGCTGGCCACCAGGCCCCAGCTTTTTGCAAGGAAAATCCTGTAAGCTCTGGGGTTCATGCCGTCTTGCATACTCCTCATTCCATATGCCAGACTGCATATGAGGAAACTTCAGTGGTACCTAAAGAGCCTTTGGTGTCAACACTCTCAAGATCTGGAAACTCTTCTGCCTATTATTCTTTGCCTGAGGAAGGAAGTTCTTTCGTGGGCAACAGCCTGCTCCCACAAAAAGGGACTGACCTTCTCCCCACACCCTGCCACCCAGACCTTCACGACAAACGCATCAGACGACACTTGGGGTGCACACCTGGACGGTTCATAGGTTGGTACTAGGCTATCAGCCCTAGGGCCTATACAAGCCTAGCCATAACAATACCCTGGCTATTTCTTCCCACACTATTTACTTCCCTGGACCCCTGTCTAGCAGGGCAACTGACATGATCCCCGGGGTGAATTTCCTTTCTCCCATCCAATCATCAAGGTTCCTTTTGAAGAGGGCCAGAGAGGCACTCTGCTTGACATGTATCGGCAATCTATTCCAGAGTCTGGGGAGTCTCTGGGTCAGGAACCTTTCCCTCCAGCATGTTTTGTTTATTGTGATGACAAGGTTTAGATCCCTGGAGCGTGTGGCTCTGAGTGATTGGGATTTCTTTAAGTGTAGCATGTCCAACAGCTCTGGGTTTGACATGGCCTTGTATGTTATGCAGAGATCGCTTCTGAGTAGACGATATGCGACAGAGTATAGCTGGAATTTTTTAAGGCGGTCAGCATAGGGCATCTGCTTTAGGCCTGTGATTCTTTTAGTGAGGTATTTCTGCGGCCTTTCCAGGTGTTGCAGATGTCTTGAGAGGTACATAGCAAACGGGGCATTGTATTCTATAATGGGTCTAATGAGGGATGAGTACAGTGGGACAATGACCTCCTTTTTTCTGGATGGAAAGCCCTTAGTGATGAGGTGTGCCACATAGAAGGATTTCCTGACTGTTGTGGCGATGTGGTTATCGAAGGTGAGACCACTGTCCACCTGTGTCCCTAAGTCTCTTATCACACTTTCGGTGTTAAGTGTACTGCCACCTATATGGTAATTCACGGATGCATGTTTTTTCCCAAAGGGGATAACTGTACATTTCTTGGCATTGAGCTTGAGCCCATGGCTCTGGCACCAAGCATCTGTTTCTGTAAGGCCCTTTTATAGAGTATCCACATCATTTGGGGATTCAATAATGGCTCCCAGTTTGCAGTCATCTGCGAACTTCATTAGCCGAGTCCCTTAGTGTTGGCCTGTACTTCAGAGAAGTAGATGCCAAACAAGAGCGGTTCCAGGACTGAACCCTGGGGTACTCCACTTGTCACATGTCTGGAGCTGGATTTGGAGTCGGCTACTTTTACAGTGTGGGTTCTTTCAGTAAGCCAGTTAGCAACCCATTGGGTGACGTAGGGATTAATGCCCAGTTTAGTAAGTTTATCTATGATTCCAGAGTGGGGGATGGTGTCAAAGGCCTTGGCAAGGTCTAGATAGGCTGTGTGGACCACCTTACCCCTTGTCCATGGCTCTGGAGACTGATTCAAAGAAGTCAATTAGGTTCAGGAGACAAGATCGGCCCTTCACAAACCCAAACTGGGTGGGGTCCAGTGTTTGAAGGTTGCCAATGTCTTTGTTTATAAGTTCCATGATAATACGCACCATGGCCTTGCAGATAAGGCTTGTCAGACTGATGGGACGGTAGTTTCCGGGATCCAAGGTGGATTCCCCCTTGTGGAGTGGGATAACTGTAGCTGTACGCCACTCAGTGGGCACGAAACCTGAGGTGAGGCTATGATTAAACATGACACTTAGGTGAGGTGCCAGTTCATTTTGTAGTTCATGTAGTACACAGCCCGGGATGTCATCTGATCCCATGGATGCTGTATTCTTAGCTTTGGAGAGTGCGTTTTTTACCTGTGTGGCCATTATTACCGGAATTTGGCAATCTTCCTGTATTGAGATGGGCCATTTAGGGGTGAAAGGGGGGTGAAGTTGGCACTGAATCGATCTGCCAGGATATTGGCAATATCCTTGGGATCAGTATGTTTAATGCCATTATGTTTTAGCTCAGAGCAGATCTGAGCATTGCCATTTAGATTCTTGACATAGTTATAGAATGCCTTGTGGTTGTCTTTGGAATCTTTGGCAATTTTATTTTAGTAACTAGCTTTGGAGGATTTTATGAGGGATCTCAGTTTCTTACTGAGGCTTGTAAGGGAGTTTTTTGCATCCTGGGATTTTCCTCTTTTCTGCAACAGTTTCTTCCTTTTGTTGTAAAGTTTGTTTATGGCAGGGGACCACCAGATTGGCTTCCTTTTTTTGGATGAGAGCACCTTGGTTCTATTTGGGATGGCACGATTCATGCAGGAGTGGATGTGCTCGTACAGTGCCTTAGTGTAGGATTCAGCAGTTGAACTTTCAGTTCCCGTCTGCATGGGTGTCATGAAGTTTGGCAGGTGCATACAGGGCCAATGGAACCCTCAGCATCTCCCTCTGCACATCAGTCAAAAAGAGATGATGTCTGTGCAGCAGGCCTTGATCGCTTTCAGACCCCTTCTCTCTCCAGGGGCTCTCCTGATCAAAACAGACAACACCACTGTGATGTTGCACATCAACAAGCAGAGAGAGACTCACTCCTACCCGCTGTGCAGGCTGGCCATGACCCTTTGGTTCACAGCCTCTTCCATGCAAATACACCTATTAGCACAATACCTGCCCGGCTCTCTCAACTCCCTGGCAGACCAGTTTAGCAGAAAGCTCTTGGACCCCCATGAGTGGCAGCACAACAGAAACACCTTCTTTTTAATAACTCGGAAATGGGGAACCCCAGAGGTCAACCGCTTTGCCTCCCACACCAACCATCAGCTCAGCAAACTCTGCACCAGGGAGCATCACTGCATGGCTTGGAAAGTGGATGCCCTGTCCTTCCCCTGGGTAAACCTCTCAGTCTATGCCTTTCCTCCCCTACCTCTCATTCCCAGGGTACTGCTCAAAATAAGGGAGGAAAAATCAAGGACCATTCTCATAGCTCCAGACTGGCCCAGACAGCACTGGTACCCATTGCTGCACAGCCTGTCCTCGCTGCCTCCATTGAATCTTCCTCAGATTCCAAACCGCCTAACCCAGAGGGATGGGGAATTCATGCACCCCCAATTGTAGACTCTCATTTTGGCAGCTTGGCTTGTACCCTAACCCCTGACTAATCTGCCATCCTCAGTAAACAGGTTCTGGATATTCTCCTAGAGGCCAATTGCCCTAGTACCAGAAAGTCTTATGCAGATAAATGGAAAAGGTTCAGCACCTGGATCCAGGCTAAGGGGGCCAGTACGTCACAGCCCTCCATCCCTCTCATCCTGGATTACTTAGCTGACCTACAACACAGTGGTCTGTCCTTCTCCTCTATAAAAATTCATGCCTCTGCTATTTCTGCTCATTTTCTCACAGCGCAGCCTCTTTTTTCACATACATCCTCTGATTAAACAGTTCCTCAGAGGGGAGAGGGGCTGGCAACTTGAGGCCCCCCCAGAAGGGCAACAACACCAGCTTGGGACCTTAACTTTGTCTTGGAAAAGCTCATCCTGCCCCCTTTCAAACCAGCTTCTTCTGCAGAGCTAAAATTTCTCTCTTGGAAGACGGCCTTCCTCCTGGCTATCACTTCAGCCAGAAGAGTCTCTGAGCTGCAAGCTCTCATGGCTGTGGGAACCCTTCATTATCTTCCATGCAGGCAGGGTATCCTTCTGAACTAACCCATCCATGTTGTCCAAGGTGGTGTCCAGTGTGGCGCTCCCCCAATCCATCTATTTACCCACCTTCTTTCCTAACCCCCAAAACAAGGGGGAAAGGATTCTGCACTCTCTAGATGTGCCCAGACAGCTCAGATACTATCTGGACAGGACTAAACCTTTCAGAAAGTCTGATCAATTGCTGGGTAGCATTGCTTCAGAGGCAGAAGGAACATCCATCTCCAAGCAACCCATTTCCAAATGGATAGCACACTGCATCCAGTTCGGCTACAAGCCTCCCCCAAGGGGGTCAGGACACACTCCATCAGAGCAGCCTCCACCTCTGCAGCTTTCCTGGGAGGAGTCCCCACCAGGGACATCCTGGAGGCTGCCACCTGGACATCTGTTCATACTTTTACCAAGCATTACCACCTGCCTCTCTTCTCCAGATCCAGGGCAGGGTTTGCCTCTGCAGTCTTGGAGGGCATGCTGGCCAGCCCCTAGCTTCCTTGACTGCCTCCACCCATTTCCTCAGCTTTGGGAATCTACCCAAATGTGATGACTGCAGCAGTGAAACATGAAGAACATAGTACAGTTGTGTACACTTACCATAAATGTAGATGTTAGAGTGCATTCACAGTTGCAGTCCTGGTTTCCCTTCCTCCATCCCCCTTTCTTTTTTCTTCTTCCTTTTTTCCCCTTGTTCTTCTTCTTTCCTTACAAGGGACATATTGGTATTTATTTTCCACTGGTGGGGTTCTACCACCAGAGCCTGGCCTTCTACTTCGGGGGCTCCTGACAGGTTAGGGCAAGAAAAACTGATGTAATGGCTTCGGATGCCTTCCTTTATACCACTGACGACCTGACGTCGGTCCTCAGGCGACAGCAACCAATGCAGAAATACAAAGTCTCTGGTATTCAGTCCGGCCGAGGGCTACCCTGGCAGGGATAACCCAAATGTGGTGACTGTAACAGTGAATACACTCTAACATCTACATTTATTGTAAGTGTACACAACTGTACTTTTTGTTAATTATTGTGCAGGGTGAGTGAGACAGTTAAGGTTGGCAGAGTGAACCCCCCATTCCACGGTACTCATGTCTGCTAACCCTCTCCTTGCCCTAACATTATTTATTAATGTAAGAAAACCCATTTCCCTTGTCACTATTCATACAAATTTGGTTTGAAATTATTGTTTGGGTTAGGGTTCATAGGTGTATACTAGGCTGTTGACCACTAGGGCTCTTATAATTCTAGCAGCTGTGCAACCCAAATGTGACCCACAAATCTGATTTATATAAGTGGTGATTTACGGACTGCCTTGATCCATCAGAGACATAGGAACCAGTCTTGGGGTGAATTTCCATTCATCCAACCAATACTTCAAGTTGCACTTAAAAAGGGATAGGAAGGAACTCTACTTCACTTGGATGGGGATCCTGTTCCAGAGAATATTATGAGGGGATGGTTGGGAGGGAGAAGGGGGTTAAAGTTGCAACTGAATTTGTCCTCTAACAAGTTCGCTATACCACCAGGCTCAGTGAATGTTGCACCTTTAATCACCAGTTCAACACATTGTCATGTGCTGCCCTTGAGGTTTCTGACATAGCTGTGGAAGGCCTTATTGTTATCTTTCACCTGGGAGGCTATCTTAACCTCAAAGTTGGCTTTGCATGAGCTAATTAGCCCTCTTAGTTGCCATTTTACTTTGAGAGAGTTTCTACCTTTATAGGAATTACCCTTCATGATTTTTGCTATGCGTTTTTTTCTTTTTGGTTTATATCCTGGGTGGTCTGTTTCTGGGACTAGTCCTGGGCTTGCTTCTGGTAGGTACATCAGCCTCTATGCAGCCATTGACATGTTCTGTGAGTTTGGAGAGGCATTGAATTTTGGCAAAACATCACTTAATAAAAGTTAATTTGCTTTGGAATAGCTCTTTTTACTGGTTTTAATGGGATTACAAAGTTGATTTTGAAGGAGACCGCTTTATGATCAGACCTTACTGGGGAAGATGCAGTTATTGGTGGGTGGATACAGCATTCTCCCATATTTGTAAGCATGAAGTCCCTTATATGCTGGAGCCTTTAGTGGAAGTATTCATTATTTGGTCAAGGATATTGTATTTACAAAGTACAGGAATCTCTGTTCCTGTAGATTTGAGGTCATGTAGGATTCCCAGTCTATAAAGGGGTAATTTAAGTCTCCCATGAGTAGGTTGTTAGGTTGGATAGTAAGTGTGTCCAGTAGTTGGATGGAAAGTGTGTCCAGTAGGTCCAAGCATGCATTGTGAGCTCCTTGGGACAGGGAGGGTGATGTGTAGCTGTCTAGGGTATGGTATGGGATTTTGTCTATGGTGATCTGCACGTGGAGGAGGTCTAGCACATCATCCTGTTCGACCACCCTAGAGGTATGCTTCTTACTGATGTATATTGAGACAGTTCCTACTTTAGCCATTATCTGTGCAACTACTGGCCTAAAACTGAAGCCTTGTACTGCTTGGGTACTCTGCTTTAAACCATGTCTTGGTTAACTGCACAGTTGTCCATATTCTTGAATGTGAGGAGGGCTTGGAGCAAATGTATTTTGTTTTTATTATTTTTTGGCTCCTGGAATTGAGCAGTAACACTTTGAGGTTCAGCTGAGTTGATTTTCCTATGTCAACAAGTTTGTCAGTTTGGCATTGTTTAAAAAAGACACTGTAGGGGTGGATACAGTTTTAGCCAGTATTTAAAAAGCTAGAGGGAAGAGGTGCAGACCATCCTTGGCAGAGCAACATGGTCTGTTAAGCATGTCCTCCCAAGCTGACAAATAGTGGCTTTCCTTAGCATGACACCAGAAGACACCCAGTTTTTGAAATCTGTCATGTTTTACTCATGTTGTGGCATCATCTTTGGTGATGGTAATGTGCTGCCCAATGCTAGACTCGTACCAGCCTGAAAGCTCCATAATTTCTCCCTTCATTTAGACCTGGGAGTTGCATCTCAGATCATTTAAACCTACATGGACTATGATTGGAATCATGCTGGTACATGTGGGGTAATGACGAGTGTGTGCGTGATTTGGCAGATTTTGGCTCCAAATAAACAACCAACAGTTATTTTCAATTTGTCCAGTTCAACCTAGTTAGAGGGGCATCAGAATATCTTATAATGGAGAGTCCCCTGTGATGAGAGTCCTAGGAAATGTGTTTGCTTGCCTTTAGGGGCTTAGCATTATGAGCTCTACTGAGAGTGGCAGTATGTGGGGTTTTAGTGTTATTTTTTTCTGAGTGCCTTTGGGTTTGTTGAGGCATACCTTTGAAAATGAGTGGTGTAGGTGATCTTTGTTGTTTGAGGAAGATTGTTTTTAAGTGCCTCAGCATACTTTAGTCCATGTGGGTGTTGTGTCCATGTTTTTGACAACCTGATGTTCACTTGTATGCAAGAGTTTAGCCTCCAGTGTCACTGTGTAGGTACACCTCTTGCATACAGTGTCTGCTTCTTTAAGGGTTAAGTGGTTGTAAGTAAACATGAGACAATTGCTACATTGTCCCAAAATGCCCATATTCACCAAGCTGGCTACCGAGAAGATAGGAAATTGCATATCCTTAATGTCCAGTCCTTTGAATTATGAGCAATGACTAGGTGTTCACTGTTTTTTATTGGTTTGGTTTTCGAAGTGTTGGCATCAATGGGTTATGCAACAATACTTATGTAATTCACTGTCATGTCCTGTAGTCATATATGTGGAAGGAGAGAGACAGAAAAGTTTGTGTGTGTATACACATGCACACATATCTGTAAAAAAGAGGGGGTAATATGGGGTAAGGCAAGGAGGTTGTAAGAGAAAATCTGAGTAAGGTTGTTAAAGTAAACTAGCTGTGATCATGTGGATAGGGTTGAGTTGTGAGAACATAGGATTGTTATCAGATGATGTCATGGGAAGAATGATATTTGCATTTGGCTTCCTTTTAACATGAGACTGAGACTGCACATTACGAGTGCTAGGTAGGAAATCACTAGCCTGATCATAACAGATCAAATCACATCTGTGCCATTCAAAACAATGGCACAGATTGAGAGCAGTTTTATTTTCCATGAGACAAGCCACCCCACATACCCATGTGTGTGTGTGTGTGTGTGTGTGTGTGTGTGTGTGTGTGTGTGTGTGTGTGTGTAAAATGCACATAGATTCATAGGTGTTTGCTAGGCTAACGGCCTCAAAGGCCTTTTTAAGCCTAGCCATGCATCCCGAATCTCTGACAAGTTCTGATACTCTTGATAAATGTAAGCAGAGGCTTGGGAAATTAAACATTTACAAGCAGAGGCCTGGGAGATGAACTATTTGTAGGCTACCTGTGTCCATTAGAGACATAGATGCCAAACCAGGGATGAATTTCTTGTTTCCCATCCAATTGTCCAAGTTGTACTTGAATTAGGTTAGGAGGAACTCTGCTTCAGATGGATAGGGAGCCTGTTCCAGAGATGGGGTCATCTCTAGGATACATACTTGTCTCTCTTGCAACTCCTACTTATATCACGGGCAATGTTTAATTCTTTAGAATGGGAAATTCTGGTGCTGTTTATTTTGCAGATAAGCAGGTCCCATCAGAGTGGGGTCTGACAGTGCCCTTTATGTCAGGAATAGATCTTGCCTCAACAGCCTGTAGGAGGCAGAATACAGGGATAGGGCCTTGAGGTGGTCTGCATAGGACATGATGTTAAGTTGTCTATCTCGCCTTCATTCTTGCTGGATGGGTTCGGAGCCGACCTCGGCTCCGACTCGGCCACTCTAAAAGCTCGAGAGTTGGTTCCACCGGCACGAGGCTCCCCTTATATCCCACAATGCTAGGCGAGAGTTACCTCAGATCTCGTTTGCCGCTACAGCGATCGAGGTGTTGGTTTTCTACCGGTTCTTGGTAAGTGACTTTCTTGTAAAGTTAGTTTATTAAAACCCCTTTAATTTTAATATTTATACTTATTTCCCTTAGTTTAGAGGAATTCTTATCCCCTTTCTTAAAAATTCCTGTTTTTTCCCCTCAAGAACTTTAAGTTCTTCCCTGGGCCTACAGGCCTTTTTCTTTCCCTAGTGGAGTGTGTGTGTGTTATTTTTTCTTAATTTAAAACCTAGCTAGTTGTTTTATTTTAAGTTAAACTAGACAGGGTGTAATCAGTGTGTTTGTGACTGTGTGTGTGATTACACTTTTGAGATGTCTAAAGAAGCAAAGGTCTCCGGATTCAAGAAGTGTGATGCGTGCTGTCAGAAAATGTCTCTGACAGACGCCCGCACTTCTTGTGTCTACTGTCTGGGACCTTTGCACCTGCAGGACTCCTGTGCTGTTTGCCATGGCTTCAGCCCCAGGGTCCTGCAGGAAAGAAAAAATAAGTTAATTTTAAGAGGCTTACTCAAGCCAGAGGATTCCCTTACTGTGTCTACAGGGAAGCCCTCTAAGGCATCTAAGTCTTCGGCTCCGACAACTGAGCCGAGACCTAAAGCTTCTAAACCTCTGCCTACATCGGCTCCGCTGGAGCCGATGAGTCTCAGTCCACAGTTTCTGTGGTTCCTCGACTCGGCTGGAGCCGAGGTATTAGAAATTCCCGTGTCGGCTCGACCAGACCTTCGGAGCCGACAACCAGGAAGAGGTCCAGGTCACCATCCCTTGGCTCCGTTCATTCGGCTCCAGGATCTCCCCTGCTGTCTGAACGGAGCCAAAGATCTCACCTCTAGGTCATCGAGGCTGTCGGATCATGACCTTCAGAGGGTAGTGAGTCAACTTCTTAAGTCCGAGGCACTGGCCCAGATGCTTCAGAGCCCGACTCATCAGTCGATGCCTGCCCCTGTCCATCAATATATTCCTCCTTCGACTCTCTTGAGCTCGGAGCCGGGTCGTGTCGGAACCGAGACTGTGATAGCGTCGGAGCCGATACAATTGTCTTCGGCTCCGCTGCCGCTCCGATTTCTTCCTTGGAAGAATCTCGGCGCCGGACTTCCCTCGTCAGCTCCGAGGGGGTGAGTGGCATCGGACCCTTGTTCGACCCCGCTCTTCCTCTCGGAGCTTCGGCGCTGGTGAGTTCGGCTCCGACATCGGCCTCGGAGCCATCACTGTCGGTGCCGAGGGGTTCTCAGCTTCGGAGCGGGGACCTCTGGCTTTGCCTGACAGGGGTGCTTTCGAGGTCATGGGGAGTGTGTTAGAGCCTGGCTCTACCCCACAGGCAGCGCCGTCCCTCCCTCACGGTGCCTCAGGTCAAGTCGACTCACTCCCTCATCCCAGACCGCAGAGAGCCAGCTCCTCAGGAACCCCTGTGGGATCTCATCCTCTTCGAGGCCTCTCCTGACTTGGCAGAAGAGCCCCTCGGAAGAGGAAGTGTAAGAGGAAACACATTGACTCACCTGAGTCAATCACATCTGATACAGATTTAGATGATTCCGAGGGTTCCCCGTTCCCCTTCTGAAGATGTCTCTTTGCAGACATTCTAGAGATCCTGAAGCAGAGGGAAATTGGCCAGCCCTTAACCCTTCGTAGGATGTATCTGTATATCTTGATGCGTTTGGCTCTCGCCCTTCCACCTCCTGCGTGTCCCCCTTTGACCCCTCATGCAGGTGGTTGCTAAAGGCATGGACGGCTCCTGATTCAGTGCCCCCCACTCCCCGCGGACCCTCCAAATTCATAACGGCACCAGCAGACAAGCAGTTCTTGACAAAAGGAGTTTCTGTGGATGCTATGGTGGTAGGTGCTGCCACTAAGAAGGAACTAGCTGATCCTTCAGTACCTGTCCATCCACCTAACAAGGAATCTAGGTCCATGGACAGGTAGGGGAAGCGGATGTTTTCGTCAGTGACATTTACTATGCGTCGCTGAACTACCTGTGCCATTTCACTGCCTTCAAAGGGACTTGATTAAAGAAGCGAGTGACATGTTGAAGGATCCTACAGCTGCGGGTTTCAAGATAAAATGAGCACTCAGCTGGCTACCCTTAACTCCATAGCCAACTCCTCCATGCCTCCTTTCTTATGCGGCTGATGGAGCGAGTAGGTCCGCAGGGACAGGTGTGGCCTTACGTAGGCATGCCTGGATGCGGCTATGCAATTTTATGGACCCCTTCAAGACGTCTTTCACTAACTCCCCGCTTTGATGGATCATCTCTCTTTGGTCCTCAAGTGAAAGAAACCTTGACTAGGTGCGAGACTGATGGCAAGACTCTTTCTGCCGCCGGAGTCCGCTTTTCTACTCCTTCTAGGCCTTACCCCAAAGGCCAGAAAAGTGGGAAAATGTGGTTCCGTAAACAAAATCAAGGGACTTCGCCTGACGACAAAGTCGTACTCGCCAGAGGCAGAGGCGGAATAACAATGGTAGACGCCCTCGAGGCAGGGGCTCCGAGAACCAGGGCAATCGAGAAGCCTTCTCTGATAAGCCCTTTAGCATCCCTGAGGTGTTGCCCGGCTGCCCACCTTCGAGGCAGTCGGGGAAGGTTGTCACTGTACCCAAAAGCCTGGCTATCCCTGACTCAAGACAAATGGGTACAGTCCGTCATTTCGAAGGCTATTCTATCCCCTTTCTTCGCATTCAAACAATCAAAAATCCCTTCCAGATGTTCCACCCGACAAAGGGATCTAGCGGTTTTGGAAATTTCAAAACTGCTTGCAAAAGAGCAATTCAGCCAGTTCCAGCAGACCAGCAAGGATCCGGAATCTACTCAAGGTTCTTTTTAGTTCCAAAGAAAACAGGGACTGGAGACCAATTTTGGATCTCAGTATCTTGAACAGATCAGTCAAGAAAACAAGATTTCGGATGGTCACGCTGCAGTCCATCCTTCCCCTATTGGGAAAAGGAAACTGGATGTGCTCTATAGACCTTCAGGATGCGTACTATCACATAAAAATGAACAGACGCTCCAGAAGATTCCTCTGCTTCAGGCTGGGAACCAGTCATTTTCAATTCAGGGCCCTGCCCTTTGGTCTCACCACTGCCCCCTGGGTGTTTACCAAATGCATGGCAGTGGTAGCTTCTCACCTGAGACGACAAGGATTCCAGGTGTTTCCATATTTGGACGACTGGCTCCTCACAGCTCCCACCAAGCATCTCCTTCTGATGGCCAGGGATTACACTTTTCGCATTTGTCAAAAGTTAGGCATTTCAATAAATTGCGAAAAGTCTGTTTTGTCGCCTTGTCGTACTATTACCTACATAGGCTAAATCTAGACACAGTAGACATGTCTGCGAGGCTAACAGATCAGAGAATAACAGACATACACAGACTGGTCTCACTCCTTTTCAACAACAACAGAATCAAAGCCAGGTTAGTTCTGAAAGTGTTGGGAATTATGGCGGCTGCCATACCTCTGCTTCCATTAGCCAGATTCCACATGCGAATCCTTCAATGGATGCTCTTTACACAATGGTCATACCAGCAACTTCCAATGTCCCACACCATTATAATCACACAGGCGTGCAGAAATCATCTCATGTGGTGGATGTCTTCCCCTCAGCTCTGGTTGGGAAGACCCTTTGTTCCTCCCCCTCCGGTTGCTACTCTGACAACGGACGCCTCCCTGATCGGGTGGGGGGGGCATTATCAGGGCAGGACGGTCCAGGGCACATGGCAACCAGACGAATGCCACTTGCACATAAATGTTCTGGAAATGAGAGCAGTGCTTTTAGCGTTGCAAGCCCTTCAAGACTCTCTCCCCTTGGGAACGATTGCAATACAGACAGACAATATGTCTGTAGTGTGGTACATCAACAAACAAGGTGGAACCAGGTCCTACCCCCTGTGTCGAGAAGCACTCAGATTGTGGCAATGGGCGATTTCTTCTCAGCGTTTTCTGATAGCAACGCACATCTCCGGGAAGTCCAATCAAATAGCGGACAAATTAAGCAGAGCTATCCTCATGCCTCACGAGTGGTCTCTGAAAGACTCTGTTGTGAGAGAGATTTTTCTCAAGTGGGGTCAGCCTTGCTGCGATCTTTTTGCTACTCCCCAAAACAGCAAGTGCAGACATTATTTCACCCTATTCCCTTTACCAGGCCAACCCAGCAGAGACGCTCTAGTCCAAGTTTGGCCCCGGGGACTTCTGTATGCATTTCCTCCCTTCCCACTAATCTCTCAAGTGATTCAGAAAGCTATCGCTCAGAAGGCCTCGTTGATCCTCATTGCTCCTTACTGGCCTCGACAGGTGTGGTTCCCCTTTCTACATCAATTTCTACTGGAGCGACCTTGGCATCTGGACCTAGTTCCAGACCTTTTGATCCATTAATCGGGTCAGTTACATCGCTCCCTCCCCTCTCTGAACCTCACTGCTTGGTTCCTCCAGTTCCAACCTTAGCCAGGCTTCCTCAATTATCTCACTCTGTTCGAGATATTTTGATAGCTTCCCATAAATCTTCCACTAGGAAGATTTACTTGAGTAAGTGGAAACGTTTCACATTTTGGGCTCAAGGAAGGGACATAGATCCTTTCACTGCTTCCATCCAAATAGTCCTTGATTTTCTAGCTGAACTCTTCCATGCAGGTTCATCCCCTTCTACTCTTAAAGTTCAATTGGCAGCTATCTCTAACTTTCATGTGGGTATTTCTGAGTCTGCCTTAATGTCCCACAAGCTTTGCAAAGCCTTTTTGAAAGGAGTTTTTCTTCTCAGACCTCCTATAAGAAATCCTCCTTCTCCTTGGGACCTAAATTTAGTTCTTACTTCTTTGATTCTACCCCCTTTCGAACCTGCAGCATCCTGTTCTTTAAAATTGCTATCATGGAAGACTCTCTTTCTGGTAGCTATTACTTCAGCTAGAAGAGTCTCAGAACTTCATGCACTCAGCTGTCGACCTCCTTATCTATTGTTCCATAAGGACAGGGTATCCTTACGAACCAACCCGTCCCTTTTACCTAAGGTAGTCTCGACGTCAAATCTAAATCAAAGCATTGACCTCCTGTCTTTTTTCCAGAATATTCCAATAGGTCTGAACAAAAATTACACTGGCTAGATGTTCATCGTCAGTTGAGGTACTATTTGGATAGAACAAAACAATTCAGAAAATCTGACCAACTGTTTGTCTCCTATGCAGAAGGCAGAAAGGGACTTTCAGTTTCAAAGGTATCATTATCTAGATGGCTTACATCTCTGATTACCCTTGTTTATGAGATTAGACACCAAAAGCTGCCTAATAAACCTAAGGCCCATTCTACAAGAGCTTTGGCTACTTCCTTAGCCTTCCAAGACAGACTGCCTATTGACACCATTTGTGCAGCGGCTACTTGGGCTACTCCTCACACTTTCATTTCTCATTATAAGTTGGATTTAGCTTCTAGGCATAGAGCTAACTTTGGTTCCACTGTTCTCAGGAGTCTGTTCCGTTAGGCCACCCGGGACAAGGTGCTAGGGACGCGGTCCCATCCAGCAAGAATGAAGGCGAGATAGACAACTTAACATATAGAAGTTATGTTCTTACCATAACGTTCCATGTTAGTTGTCTTCTCGCCTTCTTCTTGCGTCCCACCCTCCTTCTCCCTGGCCTGGACAGATCTAGAGGAGTTGTGATTGTGACCTCTCTTTCTACCACCTCTTTCTTAGACATATGCTGCTTGCATATCTCCTGAATCAGGATGTAGGTCACCCTTCTTTCTCCCTGTTGTTAGAGGTGGACTCTGTTTAGAGTTATTCTGTAACTATTATAAGCTGGGGTTAGCTTACAAACGAGATCTGAGGTAACTCTCGCCTAGCATTGTGGGATATAAGGGGAGCCTCGAGCCGGTGGAACCAACTCTCGAGCTTTTAGAGTGGCCGAGTCGGAGCCGAGGTCGGCTCCGAACCCATCCAGCAAGAAGAAGGCGAGAAGAAGACAACTAACATGGAACGTTATGGTAAGAACATAACTTCTATTTACCTACATCCTGTATTCTTTTAGTGAAGAACATCTGTGGACGTTCTATTTGTTGGATATGCCTGGTTAGGTAGGAGGGCATTGTACTCAATGTTAGGTCTGATGAATGCTGAATACAGTGGAAAAATGACTTCCTTGGATCTAGCTAGATGGCCATACCTTTGTTTTTCTTCTGTTTTATTCTTCCTTTTCATAAAGGTAAATGAAACATTCTAGTCTGCTTTTAAAGCATATAATACAATACTTTTATGATTTTTCTCCATCAAAATGTTTACAGGTCACATAGCCATTTTAGTAATGGGCTGCACTCGGGCAAATAAGTCCAGGTTGTAGGCCTCTTTTATTAGCCCTGACAAGGTCTATCACACGCCTCAGTTTCAGGAACTGCTACTAATCTCCTGTTTACCTTGTTATTTTCCAAATGAGAAACTGAATTCATAAATGGCTTTGGACAGTCTGCCCTCTTTTATATAACTTTAATTATGAATTAGTAACTCCATGCCATCTAATTCATAACTAGCATTCCTAATTGAACTTTTTATTTACAAGACTCTTTTAAAAGCACATTTGCATATTTACTTCACTTGTCAACTATCAACACCATAGTTGCATGACTTTGAGGAAAGGAGAAACTCCCCAAAGCAGTGCACCACAATCTCAAGCAGTACTTATTTTCACTCTAGTAATCATGACCAAATGATTTCCACGCAATAACATTTTGAGGACCCGTGACAGACTACATAATCTTTTCAAAGGCTTTGTCAGTAGCAATTTAAGATGAGAAGGATGGGTCTGAATATGACTGTAGGTGTTCATGCATCCTAATTTCACATCTATTGTGGGGTAATAGTATCCCTTTCAAGGTAGAAAATAGAACAGTTTCTGGTCTGTACCTTAGCAATGAGTTTCAAAGATGACCACTAGACTAATGACACCTGGGGGTCTTTTTAATTCTTGGTTTGCTTCCCAAATACATTTAGCAGGTTGATACAATAGAGTTGTTTTATAAGTTATATGTAGACTTGGCCATGGGTGGTCAAGCATTTACAAGCTGTGTCTATCTGTTAGAGACATAGGTAGCAGACCTGTAGTAAATTTCCAATTCCCCATTCACTGGTGCAAGTTATGCTCGAGTTAGGTTAGGGAAAAGCTCTGCTTGACATGGATAGGAAGCCTACTCCAGCATAATAATAGTCTGTAAGACACATTCCTGTCCCTCCAGCATGTCCTATTTGTGCTGCTGGTTTAGGTCCATAGATCATTTAACTCTAATGGTATTCATTTTTGCAGCTATACAACAGGTCCATCAGAGGGGGATCAGAAGATGCTTTGTAGGTAATCCACAGATCACCTCTCAGCAGCCTGTAGGATACCGATTATAGGGACAGGGTTTAGAGGCAGTCCTTGTATGACATGTTGTTTATGCTGTGCATTCATCTTTTGAGGAACTTCTGTGGACACTCCAACTGTTATGTATGCCTGATCAGGTAAATACTGAAAGGGACATTGTACTCATTAACTGGATGAGGACCAAGTGTAGCAAAGCAATGACCTTCCCTGGACCTAGATGACATACTTTGCTTAAACATTGCTTAACATAGAATGATTTTCTTACCAGTGTAAACACATGATGGTCAAAGGCCAGGTTGTTGTGTACTTGTGTTCCCAGATCCTTGACCACTTAATCTACATTTAGAGGTATATCATCAGGATGGTAGTTGTCAGGGGTAGCCATCTTTCCAAAGGATTCTGTTATGCATTTCTTGGCAATGAATTTTACACTGTAGCTGTCCCCAGTTATTTGTCTTTGCCAGGCCTTCGTGGAGGGTGTTTGTGTCATTGGGAGATTCTCTGACTGCACCCAGTTTGCAGTTATCTGTAAACGTATCTGCTAAAGGCCCTTGATAATGACCTTGACCTCAGAGAAATAGATGCCAGAAAGGAGTGGCCCAGAGCTCTGTGGGACTAGTGACTGGTTTATTTGTGGAGGCAGACTCCCTTATCCTAACTTCTTGGGTCCTATCTATGAAGTAGTTAGTCACCTATGAATATAAATACATACATACATACAAATATTTTTTGCATGAGCATTAATACCCTTCTAGCATGCCAGTATTCCAAAACAGTTGTTCCCATAATAAGTGTCCTGTGTTCATAAAAATATCTGAACTAGTGCTTGCTAATGTAATTTGGTAGCCCACGCCATGCATCAACTGCTCTCTCTTTCTCTCTCTCTCAAAAAAAATCTCATTCCTACAGAAACTTTTTTTTTTTAATTTCTCCAAATCTTTTGGGTTTCTATTCTAATACCATGACAGAAATGGACCCCATTCCTAATTCGAGTACAATTAAAGTTCATGAAATTAGTATTCTTTCACTCATTGATGTCAGCCAAAAGTGCTCTTCGCAGCACCTGCAATGTGCCCAGTAACAACAACAACTGCAATTCATATGGCATTACATGTATGGGTAGCATATCTAAATATGATTGTAGACTTTTTTTTTTTTTTTTTTTTTATAATTATAAAACCTGTTGCTCCTACTACTGTTGGAACTGTCTCTGGGTATCTTTCTTCCACATTGCTCTTGTTTCTGCAAATCCTGATATTTTAAAACTTTATTTCTATCTGTACGCAGGACACTGTTGTCATTGGGTGTGACAGTTTCAATGATCAATGCTACGTTTGTCTTTTTTCTTGGACTGCAGTATCTGGTTTTCTAGCATCAGTCTTTTGAACTGTTGGTAATGGATGATCCCATGGGATATAGACTTCATCATTTTCTATGATGCTTTGTGGCTCATGTTTCCAGTGTTTTTCAGCCACTTCAGTACCATAATGTTTGCATAATCCCCAGTGCAACAGTCTTGTCACTGTTGTGCCTTTCAGTATACAGTCCTTCTGCCATTAGTATGTTGCAACCAGCAACGAGGTATGCAACTGTTTCCATTTCTGTTTTGGAAAACCTACATTTGTCTGTTTCTCCCACATGTTCAATGGACTTTGTAAACCAATGTGAATGTAACTCCCTATCTTGTGTCACCAGTATTAACCTTTCATCGCTTGGTTTGTTTGCCTCTCCTTAACCATTCCTGGATTCGTTCATGATCAGCATGAGTTTCTTCCAGATGTTTTCTGTACTTGCAGTTATATTTATGCATTTGTCACATTTCTTGCCTTCTCGTCTGGTCCTTCATCTTATATTCTTTCTTTTGTTTTTTGGCACATTCAATTGTTACCTGATTTTTATCTACTTCTGGTTTGATTTCCAGTCCTGCTTGTCACCGATATGCGTCTGCTAGATTAAGCAGAGAAGTCATCTTAGATTTATTCTCCTTATGTTTCAAAACTTTCACTATGTTTGGGTCTTGTGAGGTCAGCAAATATGTTTGGAGTCCCACAATTGCAGATCTAGACATGTAATCATTTTCAAGGAGGCCCATCTCTCCTTCATAACAGGGAATGTGTAATCTTGCACTGATTTTTATAAATCATTTGGTGAACATAAAGCATCCTTCTTCGTTTCCTATCTAATCTATCCTAAATGTTTTGGAGCCAGTCAGTCCAAACTGTAATTTAGGACAGGAAGGGCAAATTGATGTATAGCTTGGATTTTGTTCCTAGATGGCAGTGCTGTGTTCAGTATTAATTTAAGTCTTCTGAAATATTCCTTTGCATTTGTTCATGTTTTATTGTTTATCCTTCATCAGTTCCCAAATATTTATATACTCCTTGCTCACGTTTTTATATCACATTCTTGTCCCAAACTGATGTTATCCTGGTTTTGCAGTTTTCCTGCTTTAAAGGTTGCTTTTGCACATTTATCAAGACCAAATGACATTCTTACATCATCTGAAAAAGTTTTGACAACTTGCAGTTGTGCTTTCAGTTCCTCATCTGATGAGCTATATAGTTTTAATTCATTGACAAAGAGAAGATGAAGTCTTTACACTTCGTTGTTTTGTAGGAACCAAATTATAGCCATGGCCTAAGCTGTTAAGTAGACAGCTTAATGGGTTAAGGGCAAGGCAGAGTAGCAGCGGTGACAGTCTCACCCTGGAATATCCCCCTTTGAATTTTTATGATTGGGATAATAATTGCAAAGTGGTCTGCCACTTTTTCATGGTCACTGTAATGTAGTCGATCAGTGTAGGATGTATCTTATACATTTTTAAGCACTCTTTTATCCATGAATGTGGGATACTATCAAATGCTTTTTTGTAGTCAATCCATGCCATACTTAGATTCTTCCCCTTTTTACAGTTCTCCATTATGACTTTATTTAACAACAAATGATTTTTTTGTCTTTTTGTTCTACAGCCATAGTTGAGTTTTCTTCTAAATGACTATAAACTCTGTCGGCATTGATTCCCATGTATAGTTTATACATCATTGGAAGGCAAGTTATTGGCCTATAATTTTTAGGGTAGCTTGCAGGTTCACTCTTAATTAGGAGCATGGTTTTTCCTGTTGTTAGCCCAGGTAGTGTCTGTCCGGGTGTGCATATAAACAGATGTTCTTCATGTTTCACTGTTGCAGTCATCACCTATGGGTTATCCCTGCTGTGGTAGCCCTCGGTCAGCCCGAATACCAGAGTCAATGTTTTTGTGCACCGGCTGCCGTCGCCTGTAGTCTGACGTCATTGCTGTAAAGCAAGGCAGCCAACATCATTACATCAGTTTTTCTTGCCGTGGAGCCCATAGCAGAAGCAGTTCGCATGAGTGCCGGTCAGT
Source organism: Protopterus annectens (assembly GCF_019279795.1). Taxonomy (NCBI): domain Eukaryota; kingdom Metazoa; phylum Chordata; order Ceratodontiformes; family Protopteridae; genus Protopterus; species Protopterus annectens. Next base: position 494,970,817 of record NC_056743.1, on the reverse strand, counting down.
CGCTACCAGAAGTTGAATTTCAGCAGAAAACATCTAAAGCTTAAGCACCCCATTGAGGACCCTTTTTTCTTGCTCTAACTGATGTCCGAAAAAGTTAACAATTGTCTCGGCTGTGGAAAGCAGATCCCACACTGAGACTTTAATTTTTACTGCATCACTTGTTTAGGCCCAGACCCCGATGTCCCTCGTTGTCGGTTCTGTGCTCTCTTTAATGCGAGAACCATTCGCCGTAGAGCTCTTTTTGTAGACAATTATTTTCGTGTTCCATCTTGCAATTCCGATATGGCATCCATCAGCCAACAATCTGTCGACATTCTGAAAAGACGTAGAGATAAAGATAGAGGCAGGCCACACAGGGCTCAGCCTTCCGACGATGCTACCGCTAAGCAAGCTATCAGTTCTCTGGAATTCAGTGAGGTGCTTTCGTAGCCCCTGATGCATGATTCGCTTTCTACGCAGGCCTTTGCCAAGACCCTTTCAGGGTCCAGTATGCTGCAGACGTCCACTTTGTCTTTCGAGCCTTTGGCTGTCTCTGCCTTGGTTGGGTCCAGAGCTACAACACAGGCACCGACTTCCAAGGAGGCCTTTCGCACTACCGATTCTAGACAAAAACTGACATCTTCGCATCCGACTACCGCTTCTCAGAAACCGACGGATTCTCTCAGGCCTAGAAGCCAGGCCACTCCTAGGAAATCTGCTTCTAGCCACCAACTTGCTTCTGCTCCCCCACCCCAAACTCAAATGCTTAAAATGGCGGAGGATCTCATCTCTCTTATCCGAGGTACTCAGACCCCCACTCCAGAAATTAAAAGGCATCCTTCTCCAGAAATTATGACAGACCAAGAGTCTGAGAAATCTGATTATTCTGCTTTTGAAAAGGAGCAACATCCGTTAACTGTTTGAGGATTCAGATGCAGAGGAGTCCATCCCTTCTGCCTACCCTCCAGAGGACCTCTTCTTTGGAGAAACCCTTCATTCGCTCAGGGAACATTTTCAGTGGGAATCTCGAGACTTTCCACAGTCAAAGAAATGACTTGGAGAGTTTCTGGACCTGCCCCAGCACAGACCCCTGGCCATCCCACCTATTTTGGAAGTAGTGGATGATGTTTTCCATGAATCCAGCTTAGCCCCTGATGCCATGCCTCCTGCTCCAACTAAACTTGACAGCTACTACAGAGTACCGGATTCTCCCAATTACCTGTAGAGGAATCGTGCTGCAGACCCTGAGGTCATTACACAGGGACCCAAAGGAGGTAAGACTGGTTCTGCCAAGAATCCTCTTCCTTCTAACAAAGACTTCAGAGCTCTGGACAGATGGGGTAAGAAAGTATACACCTCTGCAACCTTAGCTATCAGAGCACTCTGTTGTTAGTTTCATATGTTAAAATATCAACAACACACTTTGGAACAATTAAAACAGAGAATTGCTACCTCTCCTGACGGTGCCATCTCAAAAGAGCTGCAGAATTACTACACTCTGCTTGTCAAGTGGCCAAACACTCATTACAATGTGGGTATGACGCCCTAGAAGCCTCTAGCATGGCAGCAGTGACAGGATCTGTTATTAGAAGACATGAATGACTGAAGGAACAACCTCTCTCTGATCATGTCAAGTCTAAACTTATTGATGCACCCCTAGATAAGGAACGCCTGTTTGGGGAAAAAAGCAAAAGAGGTGCTTAAAAAGATGAAAGACAAAGCAAAATCTATGCAAACAGTAAAAGATTTCTTTCAAGTTCAACCTCACAGATTCAGCAGGTACTTTCCCTTTAAGCACTGGGCATTCCCTGCACCTAGCAGACAGGGCCAAGGTAAGCCCCGCAGGGACAGGCCATCTAGGCCCCCTATCCCAGGGCCAGCAAAGAAGCAAGCAATGGACCACTTCTGTCTCTAAGGCAGGGAGTTCTAAGCCAAGCTTCTATGGCAAGCACTCACAATGGCCCTCCCCCCTCTGCCCTCCTTTCACTCATCAAAAACTGGGGGGAAAGATCACCCTCTTCAAGGACAATTGGGTCTCTATAACCAAGGACCAATGGGTCTTAAAAATAATTTCTCAGGGGTACAGATTCTCCTTCAGCGAACTCGCTATTCCAAGAGGGTACCCAGACCTCCCCACAAACCAGTGGACAGAGGCATTGAAACCGGTCCAAACTCTAATATCCCAGGGGGCAGTAGAACCTGTCCCTCCAGATCAAACAGGAAAAGGTTTTTACTCCTGACTATTACTTGTTCCCAGAAAAGAGGGCACTTGGCACCCCAACCTGGATCTATCCAAACTGAACACCTCCTCGGTGGTCCCCAGATTCAAAATGCTAACCTTGCAGCAGCTCCTGCATATGCTCACACAAAATGCCTGGCTTGTTACACTAGACCTAAAAGATGCCTACCTCCACATCCCCATCAGGGAATCGTGCAGAAAATTCCTGCGTTTCAGAGCAGGCTATCAACACTTTCAGTTCTCTGCACTGCCTTTGGCTTGTTTACTGCTCCCAGAGTATTCACCAAATGCTTGGCCCTGGCCATAGCATTCTGCAGACAGAGAAATATACAGATTTACCCTTACCTGGATGACTGCCTCATTCAGGCAGACCGCAAAGAAAGGTTGCTCCAGGACCTTCTCTGTCAAATCATTCCTAACTTCTCTAGGGTTCACCATCAATGAAAAAAAAATCAAAACAAAACCCCACCAGAAAAATTGTTTTCCTGGGAGCTGTGCTAGACACAGCAATCCAAATGGCCTTCCTATCACCAGAAAAGCAGAGCTTCTTGCCTCTCTACTTCACCCAGATGACTTCCAGAAGTCACCTCACTGCAAGGAAGTTCCAGCAAGCCCTGAGATACATGGCATCTTTCATCCTTCTCATCACTCTCCCCAGGCTTCACATGAGAAAGCTTCAAGTGGTACTTAAAGAACCTTTGGTGTCAGCTGTGTCAGTTCCTAGAGACCACTCTCCCTCTGATCCCCTGTATAAAGGCTGAATTTCTCTTGTGGGCAGAGGCCTGTGCCATGAACAAGGGTCGTCCCTTCATCCTTCACCTTTCCGGCCAGACCATCACCACTGACGCCTCAGACATTGCTTGGGGCACTCACCTAGCAGGCAGGTGTACCCAAGGCTTTTGGAATGCACAGAAACTTCATTTGCAGATCAACCAGAAAGAAATGATGGCAGTGCAAAAGGCTCTGACTTCCTTAAAACCCCATCTCAGGCCTGGAGTCCTCCTTATAAAAACGGACGACACCACAGTAATGTGGTACATCAACAAGCATTGGGGCACCCAGTCTTACCTCTTGTGCAGGTTAGCCATCAGTCTCTGGCTTACAGCTACCTCCACGGGGCTACACCTAATTGCCCAGTACTTACCAGGGATCAACAACACACTAGCGGACCACCTAAGCAAAAACTTACCGGACCCCCCGCGAATGGCAGCTCCACAGAGAAATCTTTCTGTAAATCACCCAGGAGTGGGGGACCCCAGAAGTGGACCTCTTTGCCTTGCACCTCAACCACCAGCTGCACAATTTCTGTACCAGGGAATATCACCTCCTAGCATGGAAGGTGGATGCCTTGACCTTTCTCTGGAGCTTCCTCTTTGTGTACGCATATCCTCCTCTGCCTCTTATTCCCAAGGTTCTGATAAAAATAAGAGAGGAGAGACCAAAGGCCATACTCATTGCTCCTGATTGCCCCAGACAACACTGGTACCCCTTATTGTGCAGTCTGACCTTACAGCCCCCAAAACTGCTTCCCCCTGATGTCAGACCTCTTGACCCAGGAGAGGGGAAAGGTACTTCACCCAGACCTACAGACTCTCAACTTTCAGCATGGCTTATACACTAAAAACTAACGAAGTCCCTGTTAAGTAAACAGGTCCTGGACATCGTCACAGAGGCTAGAAGGCCCAGCACAAGAAAATCATATGCAGGAAAATGGAAAATATTCTGCTCCTGGAAACAATCAAAAGGGGGCAGTACCTCCCAACCTTCCATCCCTCTCATTCTCGATTACCTAGCAGATTTGCTCAATAGTGGCTTCTCCTCTATTAAAATCCATGCCTCGGCCATCTCTGCCCATTATGATTCAGATCCACCCCTCTTCTCTCATCCTTTGATTGATTAAGCAATTCCTCAGAAGGGCGTCTAATATCAGGCCTCCCAGAAGGCCTCCGACGCCACCCTGGGACCTGAATTATGTGTTAAAGAAACTGACCTTGCCTCCCTTCGAACCTGCCGCTTCAACAGAATTGAAATGCCTCTCTTGGAAGACTGCCTTCCTACTAGCTATCAACTCAGCCAGAGGGGTCTCGGAACTTAAAGCTCTCATGGTTGTTGAGCCGTTCATAATTTTCCATGCATACAGAGTCTCCCTGAGGACTAACCCCTGCTTTATGCCCAAGGTGGTATCTGATGTGACCCTTAACCAGGCCATACACCTTCTCACCTTCTTTCCCAACCCTCAGAACAAGGGAGAAAGAATTCTACACTCACTAGATGTGCACAGACAACTCTGATACTATCTGGACTGTACTAAGCCATTCAGAAAAACAGACCAGATTCTTGTAAGCTTTGCCCCAGGGGCAGAGGGGAAGCCCATCTCCAAACAAACCATTTCCAAATGGATTTCACAGTGTATCCATTTTTGCTACAGACTACATGGGAAACCCATTCCTAAGTCTGTACCCACTCCACTAGGGCAACCTCCACTTCCACTGACTTCCTCAGAGGAGTACCTACCACAGACATCTTGGACGTAGCCACCTGGACCTCTCTCCATATCTTTACAAAGCATTACCACCTACCTCTTTTTTCTACGTCTTTGGCAGGGTTTGCCTCTGCAATTTTGCAGGGCCTCCTGAACCAAATCTAGGACTCAACCTATCCTTCCACCCTTTTCCTCAGCTTTGGGAATCCTCCCACAGGTGATGACTGCAACAGTGAAACATGAAGAACATAGTACAGTTGTGTACACTTACCATAAATGTAGATGTTCAAGTGTATTCACTTTTGCAGTCTTGGTTTCCATCCCTCTATCCCCCATTTAACATCTTCCCCTAGGGGGACACGAGCTTCCCAAGGTGGCTTTTAGCCACCAGGACCACTTCTCTCTTTTCCTTTGTGCTTCTGACGGGTTAGAGCAAGAAAAAGTGATGTAATCACATCGGCTGCCTTGCTTTATAGCACTGACAACCTGACAGCAGCTAGCGCATAAAAACATGGACTCTGGTATTCAGGCTGACCGAGGGCTACCATATTAGGGATAAACCCACAGGTGATGACTGCAACAGTGAATACACTCGAACAGCTACATTTATGGTAAGTGTACACAACTGTACTTTCTTATTCGTGGCTAAATCTTTGTGCAAAGATGTTAATACTTTTAGCCAAACGTTCGGTACTGCATCTGGGTCTGGGGTTTTCCAGTTCGAGGCTTTTCTTAACTTTATTTCAATCTCTTTGGCTTTTACTTCATCCCATTTCATATCCTGTGCCTTTAAACTTTTTATTCTTTAACAAATTCTATCCATTTAGCATCTTTATGTTCCACAGTATCTTCATAGATATTTCTCCAAAATGTATCTATTTCTTATTTTTTTTGGCAGTCTTTCAATTCCTTTTACTTTGTTTCCTGTTTCTCTATAAAACTTTTTGGGTCATCAATAAATTGCTTATTTTGTACTTTTCCTTTATATTTATCTGCATATCTTCTAAGTTTTTCCGCCTGTGCTGAAATTTTTAGTTTATTATTTGCGATAGTGCGTGACATATCCTGGTCTGTTCTAATACTGTGCATTGCTTTTATCATTTCTGTCTTTCTTGGTATTTTTGTTGAACTCTTCCCTCTTCTGCAGTCTTCTAACAGTGACACTTTTTGTCTTAACTCCTTTATAGTTTTCTCTGTTCGATATTTCCATGATGGTATTTCTCCCTTTCCTTCCCCTCTCTACCCTGTGTTCTTGTGGTAGGACTTTATCAGTTATTAATTCAGCTACACAATAGTATATCCTGTTGACTTCTGTTATATCACATGGATCTCCATGAACAATCCTAATTACTGTGTTCATTTGTTTTGTCAGACTTCTGACTTTTTGGGTTTTATTAACATTCTGCAGTCTATTTCTTTCATTGATCTTGATATATTTGTCTATGTCTATTAAATCAAACAACTCTCCTCTTAGCTCATTTTCTTCCAAACTGAGGGCACATCCCTTGTTTTCCATTTCATGCATGCATTCTATAGAAGATTCTATAGCATCTTCCTGTGGCACATTCTCTTCAATTTCATCCTGTGTTATCCGTTGCGCTGTCATATGGGAACTCACTGGCCTACCACTCCTCAACATTGACTATATCAGAGTTTCCACAGTTTCCTGTTGCTTCCCTTGCTGTCTAGCTTCAAGTGAACATTTATACTGGTTTCCTCTGGAAGGCTCCAAATTATCTTCATATGGCGCCTGACCAATTGCTTCCTGTTCCACTGTTTTCCCCTTAATTTGGATATCCATTGCTGTATCCTGTTTTGGTGCTTTCTGAATTAGATTTTCTACACTGAATCCCTCACTTCACAGGTACTCCATAACCTCAATTTCTATTTCTTTAACTTCTCCACTACTAATACCCTTTTCTACTTTTCCTCTTTGTCTTTTTAGTTTTTGTATTGAAAAGTTTTCCATGTCCAGATTCCTCTGCCTGTATTTCTCTTCAAAAATCTTTGGTGCTGTTCTTTTTATTGGTTAGTTTTGCTTTCTCCTTCGCATATATATTACATCTCTTTTTCTTTCCCATGTCCATATTTCTTCTTCAGATGTTTCCTGACCTTCCTGCTTCTCCTTACTTTGGAGACTCACTCCATCATGCTGTGATATAACCTGTGTTAGACCTTCTACATCAAATTTGTAGGCACTCCATAACTTCAACTTCTGTTTTAGTAATGTTCTTTTCTGCGTTCTATCTTTGTAATATTATTTTTTATTGAAATTTTCCATAGCCAGATGCCTTTGCTTGTAGTTCTCTTCAGACTTTTCTACATAGTTTGTGATGATTCTGTACTACTTTTTGATTATCCTCAATATTCCCAGAGGTACTCAACTCTAAATACTCTATATACCTGAATAAGATCTCATCTTAAATATCTACATGAGGTACTGTACAAGTTCAAATATTTTAGTCTTGCATTATAACTTAAGTTTCACATCCATGGATGCCCTTGGTTTATTTCCACTGTACTCTTTCCAGTTTACTCATAGGTTCATAGATTAGTACTAAGGTAACTGCCCTTGCGAGCTATTTTAAGCCTAGCCAATTATCCCTTGTGAGATTCAAACCCTGCACCTTGTGTTTGTAAGGCAAACACCTTAACCATTAGGTCACCCTCCCTACCCTATGCTTGTTTTCTTATAAGATTTCCATATTATAATTTGATACTCAAGTTTGAGTCTAATATAACTAACAAACAATTATTTCATTATTTCTGACTTCCTAGGCTTTATAAATCTTTTTATACAACCTGCAGTAATATACTATATAATTATAATTAACCAATTGTTTGATATGATTAGAAAAACTTAAAGCTGGATCAACTCATATACACAGGTCCTTAAATGAATACACAGTTTCAATCACTGTGGGCTGTATTAAATATTCACCTTTCAGTTTATGTTTCCCAAGTCTTAATATGCTTAGTTTTTCTGTCTTTATCAGCATGTTTTTCTCCTGTGCCCAAATGGTCAATTTAGTCAAGTTCTTTTGTAGACTTGTCCAATCTATAACACACGTAATCAGTTTACCCAATTTCAAGCCATCTGCCTAAAGACAGTAGAACACCTCAGATGAAAAATATGTAAAAGATACAATCTAAATAAGTATGGGCCTAGGACAGAGCTTTGTGGGACACCCTGACAGTAGCTAAGAATTTCACCTGTCCAATTACTGTGTGATACTTGTGTCCTGTTCATGCAGCTATCCATCTTAATAAGAGTACATTGATACTTGTTTTAATGTATTGATCACCGTTTTGTCTATGACCCTGTCAAATGCTGAAGTTAAATCTATATAAATTACATTACAGCACAATATTTCATTCATAGCTGTTGTATTGTTGTAGAACATCATGTTACAGGTTGTAATAGATTTATTTTGAAAATATGCATGCTAATATATGGTTTCAAATCCCAGCCTTTCCAATTCTGACAGCAACTTATCCAGTATTATCTTCCCCATTATTTTCCATAAAATGAAAGTAGGCTTATGGACCTGTATGACTCTGGATTTGTCCTACTCCCTTTTTTTTTAAAGACAGGTTTAATAGTTGAATGTCTTTAATCTTGAGGAATCTCTCCATATTTATATGACCTAGTGAATAATAGATATAATAGTATTGTAAGTTCTTGCTGAAGTGTTCTCAAGTCATTATTACTAATTCTCTCTCCTCCCTGTGCTTTACTTGGATCCAGTTTGCTTAGTTTCTTTTTTACTATAATCTAATTTGATTTCAGTATCTGAGGTTACCTGGATGCCACTAAGACAATTTATCATCCCTTTGTGGAGCCAAACACTTTTGCATTAGATTTTGTAAATATATCTATAATAATTTTTCCCTTAGAATAAATTTTAGAATCTGTACACAGTTCATCAGTTTGCATATCTTTAGTCCTTCCAGATCTTATCTACCTATAAAATGTTTTCCTATTATGCTTAATATCTTTATATACATTTTCTTGATGTTGCCTCACACTATGGTTAATTTATTTGTCCAGCTGTTTATTTCAGTTTCAAAGTTGTAGTTCAACCTCTTTTTCATTTCTCAGATTTTTTTTGTCTCTCACCTTAAACAAGTATCTCTGTTCTTATAGAAATGTATCCTCCTGATGTTGTATACGTATACCTAGATCCTGATGTTAAACTTTTTTTGATTTTTTGCATTCAAACAATTTGTGTTTCAACAGATTCCAGACAGTAGGTGGACAGAATAGATCCTTGTAGTACCTCACTTGTTACTGGTCTATGGTGGAGGTGGACTCCCCAACTTTGACCGTGTGCGTTCTGTCGGTGAGTCAGTTTGCTACCCATCTAGTAATGTATGGCCGTATACTGAGTGACTTTAGCAAGCCCAGGTAGGCAGTGTGCTTCTGCTGGTTCATGGTGGGGGACCTGTAGCTAGCGATGATGTGGAGGGGTATCTTACCTATAGTTAATTAGACCTGGAGTAGCTCAAGAGACTTGCACCAGTCTTGTCATATATTTGGATTTAATGAAAATGGATAAACCTCCACCTCTGGATCTTTCACGTTCATTTTGGGGTCTGAACGTGTGAAAGACATTGTAGCCTTATACAGCGTTCTTGAACTAAGTCTCAGTGACTGCACAAATGTCAGCATCTTCCAAAGTAGGGAGTGTTTCCAGGGAATGCAGTTTACTGTTAAAGCTCCTAGCATTAAGCAGCATGACCCTGAGATTGTCTTTAGTGGATTTCTTTATGTCGGAAGTTTTGTTGTTTGGACATTGCCTAAAACAGGCATTATGGTACGTCTCAAGTTTTTCACACCAACATGTACTGTGATAGAGTCCTAACTGTACTTGTTGTTGAGCAGTTTGAGTGCGTGCATGATTTGACAGATCCTGCCACCTGACAAGCAGCTGATTGTAACCTTCTCCTTGTTCAACCTGGTGAGGGGGACATCTCTGTGTCTCACTATTGAGTTGCCTATGACCAGAACATTTTTTTTAGGTGTTTTGCCTTGGGGGCTTAATTGTTAAGACACTGATATGTGTGTTGTTATGCATTGGTGGATTCTGTTTGTGTACCAGTATGTGTATGTTGTTTGTGCTTGGGAGGTCTTTGGTCTTTTGGTAGGCTGTTAGTGAGCACCTCCACGTATGTGGGTTTATGTATCTTGACCTTATTTTTTGTGAGAGGGGAGTTGTGTGCGCTAGCAACCTGTTGTATGCCTTGTATACCGTCTTTTGTACATGCTGTGTTTGCTTTAGGAGCACGTGGCTGTCATTATACATGAGGCAATTACTACTTTGCCTGAGGAAGCCCATGTCATTCAGGTTATCTGGAAATGGTGGGAAACTGTCCGTCAATTATGGCAGGTGTATATTGTAGTAGTTAGTGGGGATAAACTAGATGGACCAGGGTTTGCTTGTGAGACTAACAAAGGTGGCTAAGAGTGGAGGACTGTGCCCTCACAATGCGCAACAGAGTTGCTTGCTAGGTAGCAATGCACAACTGCATTGCGCACATAGAGGCAGTGGAGCTTAGGAGGCTTCTCTAGCAGATATCAAGGGAAAAATCTGTTTCTAAGTGTTCGTCTATACCCGGCAGTGCTAAACCCAGCAGTGTGGTGCACCGCTATACACAAACACAGGACTTGTACAAAAGTGAAGTTAAACAAGTTTAACACAAATTAGCCAATAGGAAAGCCCAAAACTGAGCATTTTTCCTGTAATCCCCAACTCAGATGGGTCCTGGGCTACACACTTGTGCCACAGGGGTGCAGGAGGGCCTTTCATAATGTAGGATGGCTGGTTTTAGTGCTCAAGTAATACAAAACAGCCTAGATTCAGCAAATGTGAATCTAGCCTATGCTATGAAATACAGAATTACTAGAAATTCAAAGTGCAGAAAAAGCAGTCACAGCAGTAAAAACAGCACAAATGAAACAACAATTTAGCAAAATACAGTTCAAAAAGTGAATTGCAAACTTAAAATACACTTATTTTTTGTTGAACATAGTGGATGATGTAGATTTAGTTCAGATTCACTCAAGATGTGTAGCTACTACAGAACTCGGAGAGAACTTAAATCAACTTCTATGAGAAAAATCATACCAACAGTATACAAGTAAGTATTAAAATATGGTGTTGGGTTGAATGATGAGTGTTTCCAGAAAAATTTTTTTGGGGTCCATAAAGGAGGACCTACAGCTTGCACTAATATGTTATGGGACATGGGCTATGGTAATACGGATGTGGAAGATCTCAAGTGCATCATACTATTTGGTAAATATTGAGCTGGGCTTGTTTTTGTTGAAAATTGAGAAGACATCTCTGCCTTTTGGTTCGTTCATATGCAGTAATTGGTCTACATGTATAGAAGGCATTTTAGCCTTACGCTGCCAAGGGGACTCTTCATGTCTCTAAGTCACGTGCCAGTAATTGCACAGACATTTATATTCTCCAGGTTGAGTAGAGTTTCTTGTTTAGACTCTTGGCATAGACAGGGTTTTAGCCAATATTTGAAAGGCCATAGGGAATAGCTGCGGACTGTCCATGGTAACGTATCATGGTCTGCCACCCATATCTTCTCAGGCTGACAATAACACCAGCATCTAAGGCAATTGTTAAAGTCTGTTATTTTCTTTTCATAGTGTGGCGCCATCCTTGAAGAAAGAATGCTGCTCGATACTAAACTTATACCAGCCTGGTACACATAGTCCAAGAGTTCCATCTTGTCTCTTCATATAGTCCAGGGAGGTACATCTCATTTCATGTGGGTCATGACCCTTAATAGGCAGTTGACCATGACTATCTTCTTTCTCAGCCTGGAGAGTAAGACAGCTGTATGTCTCACAGTGGAGTCTCCTTTGACCAAAATATTGGTTTGTGTAGTGGTATGCCTTATGGGTTTAGAAGTTGAGACACCATGAGATAGGGCTATATGCATCATGGTGGGGGTTGTTTTCCTACAGTGCTTTGAGGAAACTTGTTCAACAGGAACCTAGTTGTACATTTACTCGGGTCTTGTTCCATACACTTTTGTAATGCTTGCAAAATGTTTCCTGCTCTTGGAAATGCTATATTATCATCATATGTGAAGGCCACTAGATTGCTCTTCAAAACACCAAATCACTTGTAAAAAAGAAAATAAGATTGGACCTAGTACTGAGCCCTACTGGAAAACAGGTAACTTTGGATGATTGCTGTAAATTACCTGTTTCCAAGGTATCTAAGCAGCTAGCCACATGTATGTTCATTCACTGCAGACTAACTCAGTTTGTGTAAATAAGTGGGTGACTGACTGACACACAGTCCTTACCTAAGACTTTGAAAACTATTCAGTGCTGTAACCTACATATGTTTACCTAAAAACTAAGTGACAAAAGATAGAGATAGAATACTTACTATCCAGTCTTATGGTGTATCCCAATAATGGAGAAAAAACATTTTAGTGCCAATGTACAAGAACAAAGGAGACATTCACAAGTGTGGGCAGTATAGGAGTGTCAGACTCTTGTTACACTGCATGAAAGTTCTGGAGAGGGTGATTGATAAATGAATACAGAAAGTGGTAAAAAGTAAGATGAGAGGTGAACAGTTTAGATTGAGATGAGGATGCAGCATAACTGACCTGATGTTCATCGTGCATACAGCTGCAGTAATCACAGATGGGTAGGGTTCTCTGCCGTCAGGCGGTCCCTCGGTTGGCCGAATTCCAAAGTCTAGGTCCAGCGTCGGTTGTAGTCGCTCTCTCTCCTGACGTCAGTGAGGCCGGAGTATATAAGACACAGCCGACGCCATGTTCCTCAGTCTTTTTTGCCGTGCGGTGCCCGAAGCAGAAGCAGTTCGCAAGTGCCGGTCGGCCAGCTCCTGAATTACGGAAATATTGGAAACCGAAGTCTTCATTAAAGCTAAGTACCCCGTTGGGGAAACTTTTCTTGCCTCAGACCGATGTCAGAAAAAGTTAATAATTGCATTTCTTGTGGGAAGTACACTGCATGAAAGTTCTGGAGAGGGTGATTGATAAATGAATACAGAAAGTGGTAAAAAGTAAGATGAGAGGTGAACAGTTTAGATTGAGATGAGGATGCAGCATAACTGACCTGATCTCTGTAGTGAGACAGATAGTTGAAAAGAAGCTGGAAGTAACGAAAGGGACCAACTGGGCAGTCCGAGACTTGAAGAAAACATTTGGCAAGATCCCAACAAAGCTGATTTGAGCAGTCCTGCAAGGATTTGAAGCCCTAGAAACATTGTTAGAATTAATTCAGGGTACTTGCAGGGGCCCATTGACACAAGTATGAGCATTGTCTGAACTTAGAGGGGTTCCATGCTGGAGTGGGTGTGCGTCAGGGTTCAACTCTGAGCCCACTGCTATTCATACCGATGATAGATTACATAAGCAAACTAGTCGGGGGATAGATCAACAAAGCTATATGCAGTTGATGTGGCATTATAAGCAGGCTCCAGACTAAAACTTCAGCAAGTGATAGGGGAATAGAATTCAAAACTGAGGGCACACAGAATGAAATGGAGTACAGATAAGACAGTTGTAATGACAGTTGTTGTTGTTGTTGTTGTGTCTTTCGGCTTTTCCCGGTTCGCCACAGCGGAACTCCGGTCCGCTAATGATTGGCAGTAGATTTTTACGTGCCGAGTTGCCAGCCCTGACGCACAACCTTTAACGAAGGTACGCCCATTCATGCATGTCTCCACACAGAAGACGCTCTAGCTGAGAATCGAGCAGGACGACGTCTTACTGTGAGGTTACAACGGTACTGCAGCACCACCAATCAAAATAATCTAAAAACTGAGATAGAAGGGAAAATAATGGAAAAGGTTATCAGCTCAAATATCTCGGAGGAGTAGTTATGAAGAAGGAAAGTCTGAATGAGGAGGTCAAAGCTAGTATCACAAGGGCTGCAGCCAACTGGCACAGAGTGTCAGGGGTAGTACTTGACAGAAGAATGCCAAAAAAGCTGAAATGCAAGGTATATAATACATTTGTTTGCCCAGTACTGCAGTATGGTACAGAAACCTCAGAATTGAAAGCAGTGCAGTTGAGAAGGCTAGATGTGATGGAGATTAAGTGCCTGAGATGGGTGGTGGGATGCACATTATGGTATAGACAAAGAAATGACCTCAAAGCAGAAACCCAAATAGCTCTGGTTGCAGAGAAGGTCAAAGAGAGCAGATTATGGTGGATCAGAGACGTGCAGAAAAGAAGTGCAGAAAAGTAGAAAATCTGCTGAAGGTGGTTTAGAGCAGACAGGAAGAACGCAAGGGGAAATGAGGGCATCCAACACATGCAAGTCGGGCAAGACTGTTGATGAAGGCAGAAGAGTGGCATTGAATTGAGAGAGATGGTGACAGTTGACCTAATGCCCTGACCCAATATAGAATAATGAAGAAAAGGGTGTTGATTTATTTATTTATT
>NC_056743.1:494606664-494651664 GCF_019279795.1 Protopterus annectens | reverse complement strand
ATTCTCTATTTTTATTCCTGTGGGAATTTCTGCTTGTAGCAGTGTTTATTTGGCAAATGTTTGTCTGTACTGTTTTTTTAATAAACTTTCAATATTTCTCTCAGAAGTGCAGTGTGTATCTCAATAACCTGTTAGACACTAGAGGCCTGCCTTAACTATTGTTACTTTGCTTTATTGTCATCTTTTGACTGGTAAATATTTCAGCATGTGTACATTATTTACTATATGCATGACTCTGCATGTGTGTTTTTAACACCAAATCGCAATTTTACCCCAAATGAAGTTATCTGAATATGTTGTAGAGATTTTACTTTGATAGGAAAAGATAGTTTAAATTACTATTAAACAATATTTTATGCAGTTTAATCTGGTTGAAGGGGTCTATATTATATAATCGAATGCTTACAAAAGCGAACGATGAATAATCGACCCCATGTAAGCGAAAGCTTACAATCTCGTAAGCTCAGAACAGCGATTTTTTTCCAAAGAAAAAAAAAAAATCGCTGTTCCAAAAAAAAAAAAAAAAAACAGAAAAGAAAAAAAATTGAAAGAATACATGAAGTGGAGGGCTGTGCCCCCCACACACACCCCCTACTTAAATATAACAGCTCTGAGATCGCACTACAGTGCCGAAAACAGCAGAGTAACTGAAGCTGTCAAGCAAATTCTTTCCCTGGGAAAGAATTTGCTTAAAAGCCGCTTCACTATTTTGCCTTTTCGTTGTTTTAAGTTCGACCAAGACGCATTCGATAGTCTGCATCTTCGGTCATCTAATAGGAACCCATTCTAGTGTGTGGAGCCAATTTTAAATACTGGTTTGTTACACTAGTTGCTTTGTTGTTCAGACTTTGTGTACTGGAAGTTCTTTAACTTCTAGCAGCTGTAAAAGAATGCTGAACACATTTAAGACTGATTTGTTACGGTAATAGCAGAGTTTGACAGAGTTTAGTTGTGTGAGGACATACTTATTGCCAAAACCTGTAAGTGCGCATTGTGATACATTATCAAGTACTTGTCAGTTTATTTTTCTGGCTGATGTTTTCTCCCTTGAATTGATGGATACTAACTGTGGTACCCCCCCCCCGTCAAATACAGTTGCACCTAAGAACCATTACTGATGGATGTACTACACATTAAGTCAAATGGTATCAGAAATACTCTGTCTAGGGATCTAACCTACTTCTGCAACATCAACAGAACAGCTTGGAGGGAGAGGTATATTCCGCAAAATATACTGCTGCTATGGAAGAGAATCCCCATTCACATAATACAAAGTTCATCCCTGTCCATTTTCAAGTGCGGCATAGAACTGTGAATGGGAAACAGGAAATTTACCCCAGGACTTCCCCCTGTACTACTAATGGACAGATGCATTTCCTAAGTGCTTTACCCCATGCATGGGCCCTCTTAAATTTATCTATGATATGATCCTAGTTATTCTCATTAAGGGTAATGTAATTATCAACCATGGTATGGATAAGGTCGCTCTATAACTAAATGTGTTAGGTTATTTCAAGCACAAAAAAGAAAATTGGCTAGGTTTAAAATGGCCTGCAAGGGCAGCTAACCTAGTACATACATATGAATGTATAATAAGAAAAAAGAAAAAATATATATATACTTCAGCTCAAAATTAGTGATTCTGTTGGGGCCACTGCTCTGCCACAGACCATTTACCTTTTGCCTCATCTCCCCCTAGTGTAGTCTTGCCAGCCACTATGGAACAGGAGTTAAACACATCCTTTGGAACTTTTTCAATACCTGGTGTAGGTATGGGAGAGTCAAACCCTTTAGGTGCAGGAATAATCCAGAGTAAGAGACCCTTATCAGACATACTCTGTCCCCAAATATTTTATCTAGTAGTGAAGTTCACAAGAAAATGAAACAGAAGCTTTATATATACAGCTGATAATCAGATTATAGCTGTTTATAAGGCTGATGTGGTTTCATTGACTGAGTGTTCTGCAGACAGCTAACTCTGGTAGTTGTGTTCCCATACGTGGCTCTAGTGTTAATTTGATTAGAGACTTTTCTTTTTCAAAATGATGAGGAATCTGAGGACAGTGGTGATTTCCAATAATGACATGAGTCCAGTCGGTCTTATTCTAAGGAATGTGAACATGAGCTTAAATCCAAACACTTGTTCATTTATCTTAGATTGCTAGATTTGGTGATATTTTTTCTTGGGAGCCACCCCAGAGCTAGGCAAGGGTACACAACCTTCCAGAGGATGAGATGCCCAATGCCATGGCTATCCCCCCCCCTTTCTTAATGGCCTTGGAAGGTCTTTATAAAGGTGGCTTCAGGACACCATTATCTATTACAACAGTTCTTAAAAAGGCTAAGAGAAAAATACGGTCTCCTCAGCTGCCTACTCCAATAAAATGTCCTTGGCTTCATCTAATCCACTGCAATCTGATAGAGGGGAAAATGGTTAGATCTTCAAGGCAAAAAGATCTCGTCCTAGTGATCTAGCCTTTAGAATGTTAAATTATCAAGGCTATAGGCTTTACAGTGCGCATACAGTTTGGATGATTTTGCTGCAGAGCAGAAGTCTTGTATGAATGACATTGTTTCTAATTTGACTCAGGTTTTGAAAAAAACGCTTTTGAAAGTTTTTGCTTGTATGTGCAGTTACAGTCTTAAGAAGTGCTGCTGCCTCTATTGTATTAAGAAAATATGCTTATTTATGTAATCAGAACTTCTCTGGTGATTTAAACACCAACATTTTGAATGCACTTTTAAGTTATGAATTGGAGTTTTAGTCCCCTGTTACACAGATTGTCAAACAGTGGGATGATAGAGGCAAATTAATGCATGGGGTATCTAGAATGTTTCGTGTACCCAAGTTCTCCCCAGACAAGGTGTCTTCCTTCAGAGGGCAAAATAAAAATCCCAACCAAACAAAGGGAAATAGCAGGAGAATAATTCTTTGAAACCAAACAAGTGGAGTTCGTTTCTGAAAAAGGATCAGCCTGTGAGTCATAGAGCACCCCAACCCCTGTCCCCTCCCACACATACACACACACACACACACAAACACCTTTTCTTTTCATCCTCCTTTCTCCATGATCTCTCTCAACCCTGCAGCTTGGCCAGAAATGGCCTCAGACAAATGGGTTCTGAGAGTAATTTGGAGAGGACACACTTGTCAGTGGATAGAAAATTCTCCACCTTTCTGAGGAATTACCCCCCCACACACACACCCACCAGACCATACAGAGCTGTTTCCTGAATAAGTGCTCCATCACATGGTGGAGGGTCTACTTCACCCTGTCGAAGGCCGACAGTATCGAAGCTGATATTGTCGGCACCAAAATGTCGAAAGTGAAAGTCATTGCGTGTGTAAACGGAAATCTCCATAAGGGGAGATTTCCGTTTACTGCAATGTAGTGCGATCTCGGAGTTGGTATATTTAAGTAGCGGAGGGTGGGGGGTGCAGTGGGGCTTGCCCCCCTGTATAGAGCAATTTGTGTTATGTTTGGGGGGTTTTTTGTGTGTGTGTTCGATGTTCGGGGGTTTGACATTTTCGTGTTGATTATTACGCTGTTGACAATTTGAGTTTTCGACAGCGTAATATTAACGCCATTGTAGAAGCAGGGCTGCAATGCACAAAGGCAAATAATTTTACTCCAGAACCTTTTTCATACCAAAAAAGGAGCATATGTTCTTTGTGGTTCACTGTTGCAGTCATCACATTTGAGTTATCTGCTTGCAGTAGCCCTCAAGTCGGCCTGATTATCAAAGTCTTGGGTCCTGCGTCGGTTGCTGTCTCATCTTCCATAACGTCAGATAGTCAGGGGTATAAAGCATGCAGCCGAAGCCATTACATCAGTCTTTCTTGCCGTGCGGTAACCAAAGCATAAGCACTTCGCAAGTGCCGGTCAGCCGACTCCTGAAATTTTTCATTTTTGAGATTCAGAGCTGAAGTCTTTACTAAAGCTAAGTACCACGTTGGGAAAACTTTTTCTTGCTCTAAACCAATGTCAGTAAAAGTCAATAATTGTATTTCTTGTGGAAAGCAAATACCTCATAAAAAATTTTCATTTGCACTGTATTCCTTGCCTAGGCCCTGACCACGACATACCTCACTGTCGGTTTTGTGCCTTATTTAAACAACAAACTATTCACCGTCTGTATATTTATGCTTCTAAGTATTTTGGTACTCGGTTCAGTTACCCAGATATGGCTTCGGTAAGCCACCTGACTACCGAATTTCCAAAAAAACGCAAAGATAAAGACAGAAACAGACCGCCTAGATCCAAAGCTGCCGACAATGCTTCTCCTAAGCTAGTCACCAGTTTGCTGGTACTCGGTGAGGCACTTTTGCAGCCCTTGATAACCACTACTTCAGATTTGCAGGCCTCTACTGAGACCCATTCGGAGTCTGGTATGCCGCAAGATGCTTCAACAGTGGAAGCTGCGGATGTCTCTACCTTGGATGGGTCCAGAGCCACTGTGCAGGCACCGGCTTCTGAGGGTGTATTCAGGCCTACTGACTTGCATATTAAACCAACTCCATCTTCTTCTTCAAGGCCTAAAACTCTATCCATGCCTAGAAAACCAACGCCCAGACCACATGGTCAGGCCTCTATGCCTAAAAAACAAATTATAAGAATGGCTGAAGACCTTATTACTTTAATCGGGGGAAGCCAACCTTCCCCCTCTAAGAGACCTAGGACTGAATTTGCTTATGATTCTTCTGATCAGGATTCTGAAATTTCTGTTTCCTCTGATGACCAGGATTTACCCTTATCTACTTATGAGGATTCTGATGCAGAGGACTCTATTCCCTCTGCTTCCCCTCCAGAGGATTTCTCTTTTTGTGAAACCTTGCATACTCTTAGGGAGCTTTTTCACTGGGAAAGCCAGGATTACTCTGATTCTAAACAGAGGCTTAGGGATTTCTTACTCCTGCCCCAGCACAGACCTTTAGCTATCCCTCTGTACTGGATATTGTTAATGATGCCTTTTCGGAATCTAGCTTGGCCCCTGACTCCTTACCTCCTGCTCTCAGAAAACCAGATAGATATTACAGGGTTCCTGACTCTCACAAGTTCCTCTTTCAAAATCCTACTGTGGATCCTGAGACCATTTCGCAGGGACCCAAGGGCATGAAGGCTACTACTGCAAATAATCCGCCCCCCTCTGATAAAGATTCCAGGGCGCTGGATAGATGGGGTAAGAAGGTATACACTTATGCAACCTTGGCCATTAGGGCCTTAAACTGCCAGTTTCATATGTTACAGTATCAGCAGCATGTTATTGGATTGCTTAAACAGAAAATAATGTTGATTCCTGGCTGTGCTGAAAATAAAGATTTACAGGATTTAATGCATTCTGCTGAACAAGTTGGAAAACATACTTTGAAATGTGGTTTTGATTCACTAGAGGCATCTTGCAGGGCTGCTGTCACTGGGTCTGTACTTAGAAGGCATGCTTGGCTTAAGGAGCAGTCTTTGCTACATCATGTTAAAGCTAAATTGTTGGATGCTTCCATAAACCAGGACTGCCTGTATGGCAACAAAGCAGAAGTACTTAAAAAGATGGAGGAAAAAGCTAAATCTATGGAAACCATTAAAGATTTCCTGCAAGTACAGCCTCCAAGATTTAGTAGGCATTGGCCCTCTAAGAATTGGTCCTTTCCTTCCTCTTCCAGGCTTTCTCAGTCCAAACCCAGAACCAGCAGGTCACCTAGGCTTCAGTCCCAAGGTACGCACAGGACTAAGCAGTGGGGGGGGGGCTCCCACTTCCCTCCCCCTATGGTAAACTGTCTCAATGACATTACTTTAAAACTTCCAAGCCCTTCTAAACTGACTGCTCCTTTAGGGGGAAAGATTGCTCTGCAAGCAAAAAACATTACCCCGGACAAATGGGTTTTAAATGTAGTTTCCCAAGGATACAGTTTCCACTGCCACACTTTACCAACACCAAACGGTTGGCCAGATCTACCCCCAAATCAGTGGACAGAGACTCAAAAGCAAGTTCTCTGTCTCTTAAATATAAGGGCTATTCAAACTGTCCCAGAAGAGGAAAGGAGACAAGGTTTCTACTCAAGACTTTTCCTGGTGCCTAGAAAAGACAACTCCTGGTGTCCTATCCTGGACCTCTGTATCCTAAACACTTTTTTAGTGATGCCAAAATTCAAGATGCTAACTCTTCACCAGTTGCTTCCTATGCTAGGCAAGGATGCCTGGTTGGCAATACTGGATTTAAAGGAAGCCTAACTACACATCCCCATCAGGGAATCTTGCAGAAAATACCTACGCTTCAAAGCAGGCTTCATGCACTATCAGTTCTCTGCACTGCCCTTTGGCTTATCTACTGCACCCAGGGTATTCACAAAGTGCCTTGCTCCAGTCATTGCATTTTGCAGGCAAAGAAATATTCAAATATACCCATACCTGGACGATTGTCTAATTCAGGCAAAAAGCCAGGACATACTATTGAATCATCTGGCGTTTGTACAAAAAGTGCTAACTTCTCTGGGGTACACCCTGCCAACAAATTGTATTCCTGGGAGAAAGCTTGAACACAACTTCCCAGATGGCTTTCCTCACACCAGAGAAACAAGTTCATTTGACAGCCTACTTCATACTAATGGCCACAAAGACCCTGCTATCTGCAAGACAAATACTGCAAGCCTTGGGGGTTCATGGCCTCCTGCATTCTCCTAATTCCATATGCAAGACTGCATATGAGGAAGCTACAATGGTATCTAAAAAGCCTATGGTGTCAACATTCTCAGGATCTAGAATCAATGATTCCTGTCATACCTTGTCTACAGATAGAGTTACTTTGGTGGGCAGAGGCCTGCCACCAAAACAAGGTCTGCCATTCACTCTACCCCCTGCTACCCAAACCCTAACAACAGACACATCAGACTATGCATGGGGGGACTCACGTGGCAGGGAAGTGCATTCAGGGCAAATGGAACCCAAGTCAAATGCACCTGCATATCATTCAAAAAGAAATGTTAGCTGTACAGAATGCTCTGACAGCCTTCAAGGACCACATTATTCCAGGACAATTAATGGTAAAGATGGACAAACATCACTGTGGTGCATAAACAAGCAGGGGGGAACCCACTCATACCCTCTCTGCAGACTAACCATGGCTCTGTGGAACACAACTTTGAGCTACCAAGTGCACCTACAGGCTCAGTTCTTGCCAGGAAAGCTAAATACACTGGCAGACGAACTAAGCAGAAATCTCATGGACCCACACGAGTGGAAACTGGAACCAAAGACATTCAACATGTTGATAAACTAATGGGGGAGCCCAGAGATAGACCTGTTTTCCTCCCCCCAGAACTACCAATTGGACAAATTCTGCACAAGGACTCCCCACAAAAAGCTTGGAAAGTGGATGCCCTGTCCTTCACCTGGAAAAATATGTCAGTTTATGCCTTTCCTCCTCTGCCTCTCCTCTCCAAAGTACTACTAAAGATCAAACAGGACAAACCAAGGATGATACTGATTGCACCAGGGCCAGATTCTGCACCCTCAGCTTAAAACCCTGAACCTGGCAGCCTGGCTAATTACCTGATCTCTCCATTACCATCCCTCAGTAAACAAGTGTTGAATGTCATTCTGGAGGCAAGGAGGCCTAGTACTAGAAAATCTTATGCTGAAAAATGGAAAAGATTCTGTTCCTGGAACCAAACTAAGGGGATGGGCACAGCAGCGCCCAATTTACCTCAGCTTCTTCAATACTTAACTGAGATGCTTCACATCGGCCTTTCCTTTTCCTCCATCAAAATTCATGCCTCAGCCATTTCAGCTCATTACAACACAGTACCACCCCTCTTTTCTTATTCACTGCTCTAGCAGTTCTTCAGAGGGCCCAAAAACTTAAGACCACCCAGGAGAGCCCGAACTCCAGCCTGGGACCTTAACTTTGTATTGGAAAAACTCACTCTACCTCCTTTTGAGACAGCTGCAAATGCAGAGTTGAAATTCCTTTCTTGGAAAACAGCCTTCCTTTTAGCCATCACTTCAGCAAGAAGGGTGTCTGAATTACAGGCCCTTATGGCAGTGGAGCCTTTCATCATCTTTCATGCAGACAGGGTGTCTCTCAGGGCCAATCCCTCCTTCATGCCCAAGTAGTAGCCAGTGTGGCTTTTAAATCAGTCCATTAATTTGCCAACCTTCTTTTCTAATCTACAGAACAAGGGGGAACGTATACTACACTCCTTAGATGTGCACAGACAACTTAGATTTTACTTGGACAGGACTAAACATCTCAGGAAATCTGAACAGCTGCTGGTGGCATTTGCTGCAGGGGCAGAGGGGAAGGCTATTTCAAAGCAAACCATTTCTAAATGGATAGGCCATTCATTCAATTCTGCTATAAGCACCATGGAAAACCTATCCCACAGGGGATAAGGCCGCATTCAACCAGGGCTGCTTCTACCTCTACAGCCTTTCTCAGAGGTGTCCCTACCAGGGACATCCTAGAAGCTGCTACCTGGAATTCTGTATATACCTTCACCAAGCATTGCCATTTGCCAATTTTCTCTAAATCCAGAGCTGTATTTGCCACTGCAGTCTTGCAGGACCTTATTGCTGATCCTAATGCTACCTAATTTCCTCCTCCCATCCTTAGCTTTTGGAATCTACCCAAATGTAATGACTGCAACAGTGAAACACAAAGAACTTAGTACAGTTGTGTACACTTACCATAAATGTAGATGTTCGAGTGTATTCACTGTTGCAGTCCTGGTTACCCTCCCTCCAGCCCCCTGACGTCTTTTGGCTATACCTCTATTCCTTTTCAGTATGCTTAAAGCTTTTTGGTGTATTTGCTTTTTATTGGAGGTGTAACCTTGTATATATATTTAATTGCTTCCCATTAGGGGGGCACCTGACATCTGGGGCAAGAAAAACTGATGTAATGGCATCGGCTGCATGCTTTATATCCCTGACTACCTGATGTCATGGAAGATGAGACAGCAACTGACGCAGGACCCAAGGCTTTGATAATCAGGCCAACTGAAGGCTACTGCAAAAATGTGATGACTGCAACAGTGAATACACTCAAATATCTACATTTATGGTAAGTGTACACAACTGTACTTTCTGGAGACCCATCCTGATACTCATATTACAGTAGGTCTTAGTGTTGCTTCCGGATGACTGCTTGGTGGTGGCACTAAATCTCAAGGAAGCTTTTCATCGTATTGTTATTGCTACCAATTTCAGGAAATTTTTGAGATAGGTACAGATTCAGTATGAAGGTGCTTGGTGTCCTTAGGCAAGGCTGCATCCTTCTTTTTCTAACTAGGACGTCAAATTGTACCTTCTAAAGTCCTTTTTCACACCCGCACATTGAATGGTTTTCTTGGGATGGTGTATACACACAGTAAAAAGGAGAGCCTTCTTGCCATAAGACAAAGTTCTGACTTATCAGGACATTTTCTTGGATTTCTCTCTTCTAGACGTGGCCTCAGCAAGAGAATTCCTCAAAATTTTAGGCCTCATGGCATCAGAGATCCCTTTTATACTACTAGCCAGACTACATATGAGAACAATTCTGTGGTACTTGAAGAATTGTTGGACCCAGCACCTTCATCCCTTGGATTTCTAGTTACTTTTACTGGGATTTATGAAACAGGAACTGGAGTGGTAGAGAGATCATGTGTCTCTGAATCCAGGCCTGGCTTTCTGTCTTCAGACCCCAGTCCAGTCTGCCCAGACAGAGACTTCAGATTTTGCATGGGGAACAGTATCCATGGAAGTTCAAGTGCCTCAGGACATGCCAAAGCGCATAAACGTAAAAGAGATGTTGGCAGTGACTCATGCCTTAAAAGTTCTACACCACTTATGGATTCCGGGTCCTCTTCTAGTGGTCACAGACATCATTACCATGATGTCATACCTGAAAAGCAAGAGGGTACAAGGTCATACCCATTTTGCTGGTTGGGACTGATGGCCTGGAAGCTATCAGCATTTTCTGACTCTTCAGGACCCGTACATTCCATCAGAGCAAAACACTGTGGCAGAGAGACAAAGCAGATCCTGGACAGACCGGCACAAGTGAAAACTGTATGTAGAGGTCTTCCAAGACTTAATCCAGATGTGGGGAAAATTTCAAGTAGATTTGTTGCCTCCTTTCAGAAACAAACAACTGAAAAAGTTGTGTTCAAGGTATTCATGCAGCCATGTTTGGAAGACAGATGCTGTATCATTCCCATGGTTGAGAATGTTACTGTATGCATTTATACCCTTTCCATTGATTCCAGGGTATTTCTAGTTTCAGAAAGATTCAGCACCGATCATTGTGATAACCCCTTTTTGGCCCTGGCAGTGTTGGTTCTCTCTCTTAATGTAATTGGATAAAGGCAATTACCACAAGCTTTCTCACAGTCTGGATCGTCTTAGTCATCATCAGGGGCAAATGGAACACCCCGCCTTAGAGCAATTGAGTTGCATGAGTGATTCTGTTTTGATAGCTTTATGCACTTGTTCCATGAGGATGTGCAGCAGGTATTTGAGGAAGGAAAAAAACCTGCAAGTAGAAAATCTTATGTTTACAAGTGAAAGAGGATTTCTAGGTGGTGCCTAGCCAATAACAGGGGTCCTGAAAGGATTTTGACGCCCCCTTTTTTAAAATATTTGTGAGCTACTTAGAGTTGGATTGTCATATGTTTCTATCAAAGTGCATCTTGTGGCCCTCTCAACTTGTCTGTCCATAGATCCCCTATCTTTTGTTTCTTTTTGACGTCATTTTATGAAAGGAGTTTTGCAAGTGGGCCCCACTAAAAGCAAAGTCCTCCTCTGGGGATCTCAACTTTTTTTCTTGAAAAATTGACCTCATCTCCTTTTCATCATACCTCTTAGGCTCTTTTACAGTTCATTTATTGGAAGACTGTTTTGCTGATTGCTCTGACATTGGCAAGACGAGTCTCTAAACTGCAAGCTGTCATGAATCAGGCCATCGATCTCCCAGTGTTCTGTCCTGATCCAAAAAGATCCTGTTGTCTCCTGTTGCACTCAGTTTCTATCTTCCTTCATAGAGCAGAACCTTCTGTCACTACATCTGACTTTGCAGGTGCTCTACCACAAGGCTCTACACCTACAAGCTTATGGATAATTTTGTCATTGTTTAATAGCCTGCCATGATTACATCTGACCTCGATATTGCAGGAGTTCTGCCACAAGACCTTATACCTACAAGCTTACTGAGAATTTTGTCATTGTTTAATAGCATGCAGTCACTACATCTGACCTCAATATTGCAGGAGTTCTGCCACAAGGCCCTACACCTACAAGCTTACTGACAATTTTGTCATTGTTTAATGTAAGCATATTTGTCATGAAGAACCTTGCTGCATATTAACTTTAATCAGTTAAGTACATGCCTGCTCTGTAATTGAAAGTCCCTGTGTAATAGTCCATGTAGTCCAAAGACCACTTACTAAGCTGGCCATTGTCCCCTATTGCTTGACCAGTAGACTATACTGCATATGCAGTTATTCAGTGTCAGGAAATGACAGACAACCTTTTTAATGCATCTCTTTGTTAATTGCTTTGTTCTGGCTGTAAACTGATTGCTGTCACTTATAAATTGATCTGAGGTTGGGAAGACATCCGATTCTCTATTGGACTGGATCTTAGTATCAGATTCCAGCAAATACTCCACCACAGGTACAATGTCAGACTCTCTCAGTGATCGTCTCCCAAGCTATATGACTGGACATCTCACACATCCAGTTAAACAGCATATTTATAAAACAACATGTAACCTTTCCAAGTTTAACCCAGAAATGTTCATTACTACACTATTGTCTGTTAACTGGAACTTCCTAAAAATCGTCCCCTTGGATGATGATGTAATTGAATTTACTGCAGCTTTCCAGAAAGAAGAGAATGAAAACAAACAATGCAATTTGGCTTTTCAAAAAGAGTAGAATGCTAATGCATGGTATAGAAAAAACATTGAAAGAATGGCAAAAATTTAAAACATCTCAATATCTTGAAAATTTTAGAATGCTTTGCAATCAGACTTAAAAGCAAATAAATGAAGACAAAAAACTATGCTATAGTAACTTTCAGAATAATACTAAACGGAACCCTACAAAATTTTGGACATCCGTTTAAGAAATCTTATATCCCAGCCAAAAATCCAACCCAAACCCATCTCCATATAACTCATCACTCAAAACTGCAATCCAGTACAGTTCACCTCTTATGTTGTAGACAGTATAGCATCTCTAACTAATGATTCCTCAATATCTAATCCCTTCCCTGCCCAACAGCCACATATCACTTCATCCACTTTCACCTTCAAACCTGTGCCCGCATCCTATGTAAAACTACTCTTAAATGTAAACCGTGCCCTTCTTCAGCTGATGACCTTCCAAGCAAGTACCTAAAAATAGCAGCCAATAGCATTGCCTATCCTGTCTCAGTCTTTATAAATAGGTCTTTCCAGGAATCCCATGTTCCCTCTCTCACTCATTATCCCTGTGCATAAAGGTGGAAATTCAACAGACATTAATAACTTTGCACCTATAGCAATCTTATCTCCCCTCACCAAAATACTTGAAAAATGTATTCAAAAACAATTGTTAGACTATTTCCTACAGGAAGAACTCATATCCCCTAAACAACATAGCTTCCATGCTTCCCATAGTACTAGCACTGCCCTTCTAACCTATATAGGTACTGTCAATAAATCTAGAGGTAATGGCAAATTAGTCTCTTCCTTATTTCTAAACTTGTCTAAAGCTTTTGACATAGTTTGTAACAGCAAACTTCTTCTCCAAATGTCCTCATTAGGTCTCTTTCAGCCCACCCTTCTGTGGTTCAAAAGCTGTCTGTCCAATAGGTATCAATCAGTAAAGTGGCACTCCACTCTTTCTCCTTATCTACCAGTAACCACTGGTGTACCACAAGGCTCTGTCTTTGGTCCCCTCCTCTAACATTTTCACTAACACCCTCTATACTTCCACACAACAAGCCACCCTGAGAAAATACACAGATGATTCTACTCTCATTTGCACATCTGACAACATGGTACACCTCAAAAAAGTTACACAGGAAGCCTTAACAGCCACTGAAACATGGCTTCGTAACTCGCATCTCATTCTCAACCCAAAAAACACCAAACTACTACTTTTTCCCCCAAAATCCCTCTCTCATGAAAAAGCAAAATTTAAAGTCTTCTCTTGATAATACAACCATTGAAGTCACTTCTCATAGCATACTATTAGGGGCGATAGTGTATCACAGTCCAACATTTGACCTGCATATACAAAATTGCATAAGAAAAACTCATCAAAAAGTAGGGATGCTTTACAAAGCCAAAAACTTTTTCAGCAGCGCAACTAAAACTATACTTGCCACTACTCATCTCCTCCCCACTCTTCTTTATGGTGCTTCCATCCCTACTAGCCTCTATGCTTCACAAAAATTAAAACATAAACAATGCTATAAGCAGAACAAACACAAATACCAACCCTTTCCGGTAAAGAAGTCCCTGCAAAGAAAACCAAAAAATTAATCCAGCAAGACAGGAGGACTGCAAAACAGCCAGTTTCATTAAAAACTTTTATTGTCGACACCACAAGTGCTTTCACAGACTAACCTGCTTCTTCAGGTAATGTTTATCAAACTATAAAACTCAGTTTAAATACCATGTACTGCCTCCCTTGATTAATCATGTGACATCAAGGCACTCAAATTATTTAAACCGTCTCAAAAACATATGCATAACACCTAAGTACAGAAATCATAATACATTCATAAAAATGCACATGTAACAAGGTGTGTATATATATATATATATATATATATATATATATATATATATATATATATATGTATATATAGGTTTATCATCACAATGCCGACGTGCAATTGCATGGCTATGAAGTATTCGAACAACAGATGTTCGAATACTGCATAGTTCGGCAGGTGATGTGAGCGAACGTTATCATTGCGAATGGACTGTGCATTCACAATTATAACGTTCACTCATGTGAGGGGATCGCGGTACAGTGTGGTTAGGGAAATACATCCCTTTTCTCACTGTAGTGCGATCTCGGAGTTGGAATATTAAGTTGGGGGGTGGAGCCCCCCACAGGGGGGTGCAGGGGCGCTTGCCCCCCTGCATAACTCTGTGTTTAGGCTAGTTAGGTAGGGGGTGGGAGTGCTGTGTATTGTCAAAAATGTCACGAGTGACAGTTTCGACAATACACAGCTGTTTTCGACATTAGGGACATACGAAAATGTTAATTTCCGATGTATAAATTCGAAAATTCAGACACGGTTTATTCTGAATTTCGAATTTATGATCGTAAACCATATATATATATATATATATATATATATATATATATATATATATATATATATATATATACATACACACACATAAAAATACAATAATACAAAGGCAAAAAATGAGAGAAGAATTGCAAATTAAACAAAAAAAAGTTATCTAGAGACAGAGATGACTTTATGAAAGGTAATGTTTTTTTCTGTGGCCAAGAATACAAAATCTACTTTGGGAGGGTTTTCACATTTTAACTGTGATTCTGACAACACCCTCTGATCCTCCAGCTCCAGTTTCTGTGGTTACCAATAATCCTGCCAGTCAGAGGCTGGAACATACATTCACACAAGCATTGACATCACCAACCACAAATGTAGCTGTTACCACTACTGAAGGCAAAGAGCTGGGATCGCGCAGAAAAACTTTTCAAGTAACAGCACAAATTCATTCAAATGGGAAGTTAAACTCCCTACTGCAAGAAGAATCAACACAAAACTCTAGTACCTCAAATGTCAGTGGCACATGGCACACTTTAGTCCAACAGAAGCTTCCATTCACTTTACCTTGCAAGGAATGGCAGTTGGAAAAGCAGCGCACTTTTTCAAGGAGTCGCAGCAGAAGCAAAAGGAAGCAAGAAGAGACCCACTTGAGTGCCCCCAGCACAAAGAAACCAGTAAGTTGACTGATGTTAATTTCAATGACGTAATTTTAAATCTTTCTGCATATCATCTTACAGAGTGTGAAAGAAGTGTTTTACAAAAGGGACTTTCATTTATTCCTACACAAACTTCAGACTTCACTGGAGTTATGTTTGATGTTAAACTGTTTGTAAGGAATCTGTAGTTAAAGCTTATGTATAAGGATGAAAATGTAATGTCCGAGAACCAAGTCTATAATAATGCTGGGTTTTTAAAAAAAAAAAAAAAGTATTTTTGTACCTGTGTTAAAGCCTTTGGTTAGTGCGTTTGAGAAATTGTGTTGATGAAATGTATAGTATTTATAATCAGCGCAAGAAATGTAAAATGCATTACAGTTTAAGTAAGGATGAGTACAGTGCTTTAAAAAAGGTAGAAGAAAATAAGATTGTAATTAAACCTGCAGACAAGTGGGGACCAATTGTTGTAATCTACACCATTTTGTATAATGAAGCTATGAACAATATGCTAGCAGATAGGAAGTTTTATTTAACATTAATCAAAAAAGAGTTGAGTCCATGAAGTTAGTTATTACACATTCATTGAACAAGTTATATATATAGAGAAAATGATAGATAAGAACTTGTTAACTGATAAGAACACCCCTACCCCTACTTAACCAATTAGCATCCAATCTTCCCCTAATATTTTACAAGAATACACACCCACATTCCAAACACTGTTCACAATACCCTCCAGAATAGCTTATTCTGACTCCAGTCTATCTCCTTAACAATCCCTATTACTTGCTGACATTCTATATTTCTATCTTAAAATGCCCCCACAACACAAACCTAAACGAACAATCCTTATTCTCTTACCTACTTTAATACTAATTCTTTTTAAATCGTTTAACCTTACTTTGTATGAGAATGTATTCTACAGGGAACCCCCCCCCATTCCCTAAAACAAACACTGCCTTTGAATCAACCAAGCTCACATAACCATGCTAACATCACCTCTACCTACCTTTCCCCAAAGTATCATAGGCTAGCTCATATTACCTTCCATCAAGCCAGAAAGTCTTAGAATAGTGTCTATAAAGCCCTAAAGTTCTTACTTACCCTTCACCAACACCCATTACTCCACGGAGGTATTCATCCCAACCCAGGACCAAATAATAACATCCCACTAAAGCCCCACCAACCACAGCCTACAACCCCTTTTACCTCTAATAAAGACCCAAACTCTTTACTCATAGGTCATCTTAACATACAGAGCTTAAATAACAAAATCAGCCAACTCCATGCTCTACTTGGCACCCAATCCTTTGATGTCCTATGTCTAACAGAAACCTGGCTAAAATCAATGACAAAGGGCGAGGAAGTCATCCCACATGGTTATAATATAATAAGATTAGATCGTACAACCAAAAAGGGTGGAGGGGTAGCAGTTCTGTTTAAATCTTCCCTACAAGTTTCCATAGTAGATATACAACTACCCCTTGATAGTCATGCAGAAATCCTTATCTCTAAGCCCCAGATCAATGCAAACAAGTCCATTAATATAGTATGCTTCTACCTCCCTCCAGGCAACAACATTGATATCCTACAAACCATCCTCTGTTGGCTTTCCTCCTCCTTCCCACAAGAAACCATCATACTTGGTGACTTCAGCATTCAGCCCAACCTGCACTCCTTAAAAATCTCTATGGCTTTTCACAAATTATCACCTCACCAACCAGAATCCATAAGCCTAGTGGAAAACAAAGCACCTTAGACTGGATCCTTGTAAATAACCACTCACTGTCATATAAAGCAGATACCCTACCAGATGATATAAGCGATCACTTCCTTACTTGTATAATCAGGGGGGAAAAAACATTAATTCCCAACCAAACCATCTTCAAAACTATACGTAACAGAAAGAATTTTAATCCAGTCAGCTTTTAAGCTGAACTACAAGCATGTTGACTGGTCTCCCTTGTAACAACTTCCACTGGATGAAGCTGTATCTTTTTTAACTCCAAATTACTACAATTCCTGGAATACCATGTGCCTCCTAGAACTGTAAGAACTAGCACCAAAACCACTCCATGGCTCACCAAAGAGACTAGACAAAAAATTCGATTAAGAAATAAGATCTGGTCTAAATGGAGAATCACTAGAAATCTAACTGACCACCAGAACTATAAACAGTTAAGAAATGCCAATAAAAGATCAATACTCCTTGACAAAAAGAACTATTACTTTAAACTTCAGCATAAACATTAACAAAAACCACAAATTTTCTGGTCAGCTATAAGTAAACTCTTACACCCAGGCCACACCAAGACTCCAACCCCTGCAAGTCTCTCTCTAAACTCTTCAAATCAGATTGCTAATGCCCTCAATACCTGCTTTACTGAAACTGTACAATCTCTTGCTAACTCATTACCTCCTGCTAGCTCTAACCTACCATCCACCCTGACTAGCATACCACACCCCCTTTCATTTAAAACCAGTTACTACATCTTTCATCTTTACCTTACTTACTAAACTTAAACCATGTACCCCCTCAGCTGATCTCCTACCAGCTGAATATCTGCAGATTGCTGCAAAAGTACTATCCTACCCTATTTCCATGCTTATCAACAGAACCATTACTGAAGGCCTTATCCCATCTCTCTGGAAAATCTCTCACATTATCCTACTTCACAAAGGTGGTAACTCCATCGAACATTCGAACTATCGCCCCATTGCCCTACTCTCTCCTCTAGCCAAACTAATGGAAAAATGTATCCACCAACAGCTACTTGATCACCTTCTCTTAAATAACCTTCTATCAGATTGTCAGCATGGCGTTAGGCCTTTTCATAGTACCACTACTGCTCTCTTATCCTTTTCCGACTGCATTAAAAAACATTGTAACAATAAGCTCTCTGCTGCACTTTTTATTGACCTTTCTAAAGCCTTTGATATGGTTAACCATGAAATACTTCTAAACATACTAAAAACTCTCATTCAGCTCACAAGCACTACAATGGTTCAAGTCCTGTTTAGAACATAGACAGCAAGCTGTCATCTGGGACAATACTTTCCACTCGTCTTCCTATTACTTTGGGGGTCCCACAAGGCTCTATCTTGGGACCTCTCCTCTTCTCTATATTCATTAACGATCTACATCTAAATATTCCTCAAGTCACCTGCATTCAATATGCAGACAATTCTACTCTAGTATGTACTGCCCCCCTTTGCTCCTGAACTCCAAACCATTACTCAAACTGTATTTAGCTCAGTTGAGAATTGGTTCCTACAACGTTGCCTCCTACTAAATGCCAAAAAAAAGCTACTGCTTTTTACCCCAACACTTTAGTCTTCCCCTGTTCACTTCACTGTCAAGACCAATAACGGCACTGTCATTGCACCAGACCAAACTATCAAACTATTAGGCATAACAATTGATCAACATCTTAACTTTGATTAACATATTAACATGACTATCAAAACTGTAAACAGAAAACTTGGCTCTCTCTATCGAATAAAATCTTTTGTTACCCCTGAAGCCAGAACCACCATTGCCCATACCCACCTTATCTCTACCGTTCCCCATTTATACCAATCTCTCCAAAAGTAACCTTAATAAACTGGCAACCTCCTATAACAACATTACCAGATTTGCCACTGGCTCCCCATTTAAAACCCACCACTGTCTAAATCTTAAACAGCTTGGTTGGCTAGAACTTCAAAACCAGCTACTTTTTCAACAACTTATCACCCATAAAATATTACATCAGCCCACCAACACTCCTATTCTCAGTAGCCTAATCTCTCCCTATAGTAATCTCACTACCCTTCGCTCAGCAAATAAATTACAAGTAACCATCCAGAAATCCTTTAACAAAGCAGATGACTCTCTCTTCTCTAATTCAGTAGGGAGAAATCTGGAACAGGCTTCCCAGCAATCTGCAATTACTTTCATCATTACCACTCTTCAAGAATCAAATAAAACTACTCCTTAAAACCCAATGGCTTTGCCCATGCACTAACCCAGATTAAAACCAATTGTAGCATTACTGTTTTCACCCTCATTCAATAACCAAACCTGATTACTAATGTCGCTCTTTGGCTTTAATCTTTTCCTGTCTTCTAGTGCCTGCAAACTACCCTGTATTACATAAAATAAGAAAATTCCCCCTACTCCAGACACCTGCATTTCAGCCTTATATGTATTTTTTTCTGTTTTCTAGTGGGTATAATCCTGAACATACCCACTAACCACCTTAATCTATTTTACCTTTCCTACTTTTCTCCAAGACAAATGTCTATCCCTTTACCTAATCATCTGCTTACACTGGAAAAAAGACTTTCTGAAATACTATCAGTGAAGAAAATGTATATGAATGTTTTAATTGATGTTTTTTTTTTGTCTTCTGTCTTTATTGTCTGTTTCATTTTTTTCATTTATTCTTTGTAATATTGTTACTTAGCATAGTTTGGAGCTTATCTCCCCGGACCTCTACTGAAAATGGACATGTATCCAGTTGGACTAGCCCGGTCAAGAAATGTAAAAATAAAATAAATAAATAAAATTTGTTAGATTATTTTATGGTTATAGAGCCATTACTGCCTATAATGCAAGGTCTTCCGAAAGTTTGTAAAAATCCGCAAAATCCCCCTATGCGCCCTATTTTAGCAGGACAAAATTGGCTGACAGAGCCCCTCTCTACTTATTTGGAAAAAACTTTGAGTCCATTGTTAACTAAGAATATGGTTATTTGGAGGGACACCGAGCATTTTCTGAACAATTTGTTTGCTTTGTTAGATGTTAACACTGGAAACATTTTTATGTATGAATTTATTTTTGTTACTATGGATGTAACCTCCTTATTCACTGTTATACCTAATGACGAAGGGGTCTTGAAGGTTGAACAGTTTTTGCACACCTTTTCTAACTTGGAAGAGATGGAAATCTCTGTTGTCTGTACTATATTGAGATTAGTGTTGGAAAATAATGTTTTTGTTATTTCATAATTCCATCTATTGGCAGCATCATGGCGTAGCTATGGGCACTTTGTGTGCCAATAGCTACGCCAACACTGTGATGGCTTTGTGGGAAATGGAGCATATACTTGAGGGACCTTACTCCAGATTTTACCTTTTTATAAAAGGTTTGTTAATGATTTGTTTTTTTTTTTCTGTGGGTAGGTACTGAACAGCAGTTAAGAGAGTTTGAGGTGTATGTAAATAATACAACTAATTATTTACGCTTTTCTGTGAATGCATCAACACACAGTATGAATTTTCTTGATGTTACTGTTGAATTGGACGAGAATGACTCTATTTTTACTCAACTTTATAAGAAACCATACCATGTCATCCATCTTTTGTACAGGCATAGTATGCACCCCACCCACATATTTAGTAACGTGGTTAAGAATCAAGTCTTTAGAGCCTCCGGGTTAAAGCTACATAAAAAGGAGTTTCAAGAGCAGGTAGAAACTACACAGTAATGTTTAAGGATGAGAGGTTATAGTGACCAAGAAATAGTTGAAAATGTAGAGAGGGTTAAAAGCTTGAGGGGGACCACAGCTAAACCTTATTTTTCAAAACCTGCATCAGACAGAGTAATGTATAATAGGAACAATCAGTGTAAACTGAGGGTGCCATTACTTTACTCTAGTAATGTTTCTATGTACATGAATATTAGAAAACACTGGAAAGTACTTATGATGGACACAGATATTTCCAGAATGAAAGAGCCCACCCCCAGGTTTGTATTTAGGAACATGAAATCCTTAAAAAGGGCCTTACATTACACAAGGGATAAGCATGAATGCAGCAGTAATGCCACTTGTAGTGTATGCACTTACATTGACAGCAGTTCTGCTTTTACACACCCCGACCAGAATAGAGTATATAGGTTCAACGTCTTTGCCACTTGTAGCACCTTTCACGTTATTTACTTGGCCCACTGTTTATGGTGTTCAAAATTTTACTTAGGCAAGACGGATAGAATGCTTAGAGAAAGAATAAAGGAATGTCTGTATCATATTAGCAAAGGGAATAAAACTAATGCCCTTGCAAAACATGCCATTGCCAGTGGTACTGAGCATACTTTTAAGTTTTTGGTTATAGGGATGGTGCACTACACATTAAGAGGAGGTGACATTAGGAATAGTACTGAGCAGCTTGAGTCTAAGTGGATCATTAGACTGAGAGGCGATAGTGGGCATGGACTCAATGACGTGGTCCCTATAAAACCTAAGCTGAAATCTAGGAACCTAAGGCGTTGAATTTTTTTGCCTTTGTATTATTGTGTTTTTATGTGTTTATATATATATATATATATATATATATATATATATATATATATATATATATATATATATATATATATGTATATGTTACTTATGCGTTTTTGTGACTGTATTATGATTTCTGTACTTGGGTGCTATGCGTATGTTTTTATGAGACTTTTTTAAAATAATTTGAGTGCCTCGATGTCACATGATTAATCAAGGGAGGCAGTATATGGTATTTAAACTGAGATTTTAGTTTGATAAACATTACCTGAAGAAGCAGCTCAGTCTGTGAAAGCACTTGCGGTGTAGACAGTAAAAGTGTTTATTGAAACTGGCCGTTTTGGAGTCGCTCTGTATTGCTGGATAAACAATGCTATAACAAAGTTGCTAAACTGCGACACATAACCCTTTCAGAACGCACCACTGCATAGCACTGAAAAGCCTAAATTGGTTAGAACTGTGACATCAACTAACATATATACACAACTTCTTATCACTTATAAAATTATCCAGCATCCATCTGCCTGTCCAGCACTAAAGAAACATTCTACACAACTGTGCTTCCAGTTGGTCACTGTGATCTAGTGACCACAAAACTCCTGTCTACAAACCTAGCAAATCTGCTGGGCATTGTCTGTATTCATACAGTGTTGCTAAGGCCTGGACTTCCTTACCTGTATCTATCAGGTCTATACCCTCCCTCCCATTTTTCAAAACCACTCTGAAAGAAGACTTCCTAGCTAAAATCTGGCTCTTCTCTTGGTCAAAACCAGGATAAACTATATCCCTAAATGTGAACAAGTACCTTTTCATTCCTTATACCTTCTTACTCTCCGTTTTTCACTTCCTTACTGCTAATTCTCTTCCCTAACCTTCTTTTTAAATATACCGTAAGCCTGTTTTTCCCTCATTTCATATTGCAATTCCTGTTTGTATTACACTAACTTACCTTTAATTTCTCTACAAACTGTCTAAACTTTCTCTAAATATTAAATGATTGTCATGTACCTTGCATCGATTCTTAACTAAAATTTTCTATATTATGTCTAATTTGTTATTATTTAAACTGCAGGTGTTTTTATTTTATTTTTGAAGATTGTATAATAATTGTTCTTAAAATGTTTTGTAATAATTTGGAGCTTTTCTTCCTGGGCCTCGCTGAAAATGAACTTCTACCCAGTCCAACTTTCCTAGTAATCATATGTCAGTAAATAAATTAATTAAAAAACAAGGGAGAAAATATTCTACATACCTTGGATGTGCACAGTCAGCTCTGGTACAGCCTTGACAAAGCAAAGCCCTTTAGGAATATTGAACAGCTGTTTGTCTCCTCCACAGAGGTTAAGAAAGGTCAACCTGTCTCTAAGCAAACTATTGCATGATGAATGTCCTCTGCTATTGTTTTTTGTTTCTTCCACGCAAAGCTAAGGCTTACTCATCTAGGGCCTTATTCTCTTCAGTGCCATTTTGGAAAGAGGTGGACTCTGGAAGCATTCTGGATGCAGCAACCTAGTCCTCTGTTCACACCTTCACAAAGCACTATACACTGGATTCCTTGTCAAGGTCTAGAGCAGGCTTCACTAGGACCATTCTCCAGGGATGCTTGGATCTTTTTCCTCCCCTTCCCAGGTAGGGTAAGCTTTGGGAATCTAAACAAAATGCCACTGAGGCAGTGGGAATGATTAACATAGTGCAGGTGTGTAAGTCATACTTACCTGTAACAATAGATGTTCGAATTCCTCAGTGGCAGCACCCACCTGCCATCCCCCATATTGTGCATAGTTGATGTGGTTTTCAACTTTATTGATTTGGTCATTACTGGATTTGATTTTTATATGGTGTTGTGATTGGTTGCAAATTTATTCTTGCTAGATTATTTGTCATCAAACGACCTAGTATTTGGTTGAAATTGCTTAATGTTTTTTTTCTTTTGTAATAAAATTATTTATTCACATCAGCATTTCCTAGTATTTTCGTTGGTTGCATTTGTTGGAATTTTATATACAACCTTATAATCTCCTCCTGTGGATATTTGGTTTGACATTTTAAACATGTAGTATTGCTTGGATATTGACCCCAAGAGATGGGCAACATTTTGCACTCTTTCATTCTTCTGAGCTTACTCTTTTTAGTCTTTATCCAACTGTGGCCTTCCAGGAGGCTTAATTGTACTACTTCCCAACAGTTAATCCAATGCAGAAGACTCCTTTCTTCCATCTCTCTGCACTTGGAATGCCAAGTGGCTTCTTCCATTCTTCCTTCTGTTTGCACTTAGAATGCCCCTCCCATCCAGTAGCTGTGGGGTTGGAGTTTCCCATGACTCAAGTAGAACAGCAACCCGTTACAGGTTATTCTCACTCAGTGAATGGACACAAACTTTCAAGCACAAAAGCTGTGCAAACAATCCCATATGAACCCACATGCCATGGTCTGTGCTAATCTGAGACGTAAATGTCCCAAAGATCGAGAATAAAAGAGAAATAGAACTGGAGACTGCAGGAGAAGAACCATCAAGAGTTTACCCTCTGCAGAATACTCCATTATAGATAAATGATTTGGTAAATTGTTATTTTCTAAATTATTTGCAAGCTGTTTTGTTATTTTTGCTCTGACACAGCTAAGTCTTATTTTCAACAAAGATCTGGGGGGAAAATCCAAAAAAATTATAACATTAAGTAAAGAACATATTAAATGGAGATATACAAGTAATTAGCAAATATACAAAAAAGAATATTTGAAAAAAGCATCATGTAAAGAGCTTTGAAATGTATTTAGAAATGAACTTGGTAGAAGGAGAGAAAAGGATGAAATGGAGGATTAGTATTAAGAGAGTAGAGTGAGAGAGAATGTTTTTGGACAAGTAGAAGGAAAAGGAGGGAGAGGTAGAGGACAAGGAGGAGATTTTGGACAAATAACTGGGGATGTAGTACTTGGGAGTATAGCAGAAAGGGGCCGGACATGCATCATCCAGGAGATGTGCCTGTACAGTGCCGGGTGTCTTTTAGGTATTGTCTTGTTTGTGCTTTAAAAGAGTTGGTGTTTACTGTATTTCTTAAAGTGAGAGGATAGGAGTTCCTTGTTTTGGTCAGGAAAGAGGCATACAGAGTCACCAGTTGAGT
Organism: Protopterus annectens; assembly: GCF_019279795.1. Taxonomy (NCBI): domain Eukaryota; kingdom Metazoa; phylum Chordata; order Ceratodontiformes; family Protopteridae; genus Protopterus; species Protopterus annectens. The sequence goes on along the minus strand of NC_056743.1, from coordinate 494,627,347 downwards.
TGTTAGCTTTTGTAATAGTTAACAGTTAAGTCGGTTGGAGGACCTCATTCTGCCAGAGCTGCTTCTACCCCAGATTTGTGTATTTACTTATTTATTTATTTTGAGAGGTTTACTTGAGAGTATTTTTGAGATGGCTTAATGATTGATTTGCACTTTCACCAGTCATTGCAAACTGAGTGACCACTCTAATTCTAAAGGAGGACTTGCTACAGCAGTTATCCAGAGTATGGTGGTTGGAACCTCTGCCATCCCTTGGAGGTAGATAAGCTTGATGGTTTGAGGAAGGACCAGATCAAAACAAAACTTTCAGCTGTGTGCATGTACTTTTAAACAAAGCTCTAAGCACAATTAAATAAAGCAGTAAACACAATAATAAATGCAAATAATAAAACCTAAAGGACAACAAAGTGACAAATTATCAAGTAAAACATTGTTATTAAATTAATTTAGTGTCATGTTGGAAAAAATCACCAGCTTGTCTGCAGTACTACAGTGCTGGTCAGACCTGACTCCAATGAGCTTAAAGGGGAAATTCCCCTACACTCAAATACTGTTTCTAGGAGATAAGACTTTAATGATCTATGGAAGCTAGGCAGAGTAACAACCAGCCTAAACTAACATGAATTGTCAATGATATGGGTTCGACCATATGACATTTGACAATTTATCTGTTTGATTATTTGATAGGAATCCCTTATCTGCAAGCCTCTGTTGGCCTGACTCTCAGATTCCAGTTCCCAAGAAACCTGACAGATTTTACAAGGTAACAGATGACTGTAAATGTCTGTATACATGTCCTTCTGCTGATCATTCTGTAGCATCTGTCTCTTCTGACAAACTTTCTAAGCTTTTGCATTTCACTAAAGTACTTACTTTAGAGAAAGACAGTAGAGCCATGGAATATCTAGGCAAAAAGGTTTATACTGCTGCCAACCCTGGCTTTTAGGGCTATCAGTTACCAAACTTAAATGGATAGGTATGTTTCAGCCCTTCCTTTTCAAGCTTTTCAGATATTTTCTGACCTTCCTGATTCGCAAGGGAAGGCCTCAGCCCTTTCCTTGTTGAGCTCTACTTCTCAAGTGGCTTGACACTCGTGTAGTTATGATGCAGCTGCTGCATTTGGTTTTGTCCTGAGGCATTGCTTTTGGTTTAATTTTCAGCTTTTACCTGATGACATTAAAGCTAAGTTGTTGGATACTCCTCTTGATACTAAAAGCCTTTTTGGCTCTACTGCTGCTGAACTTTTTAAGATGCTCCAGGACAAAGGCAAGGTCTTGCAGGAATGTAAATGTATTTTTGTTTCTCTCATCCCTAAGTTCCAGGGGAATTATCCTTCTAAATCTGCTTTGCTTCACTGACAGTCTCGACCACCATTCAAAGGGGAAAAAAAAGGGTTCTAGGTGTGTACCGTTCCTAAGTATACTCAGACTTCTAGTTCTCGGAAGCCTCCTCTTCAGGACAAACCAAGTTCCACCTGATACTTTTCTTCTTCTTTCCCTGGGCCAAGTTCCCTAGTCCCTTCGTCTTTCCCAATTGTGTTTTGTCCATCATCCATAAGGGTTATTTCATGGTGTGGGAATACTTTCCAACATTTCTGGGAATCCCACAACCTCCGCAGGAACAGCTTTTTTTCTTCCCTGAGGTGCTTCATGCTGTTCTGGCCCAGGGCACCATTCAAATTATGCCCCCCTACCCAGGAAGTGAAGTTTTTTTCCAAGATGTTCCTGGTCTCCAGGAAAGAATGCACCTGAAGACATATTGTGCACCTTTCTCAGCTCAATACCTTTCTAAAGGTCCCCTCTTTTTGGGTGCTGTCCCTTCAAACCTTTTTCCCCAGGCCTTCCTGATATCTCTGAATCTCAGAGATGCTTACCTTCACATCCCCATCCATCCCCTTTTCACGAAGTCTTTTAATTTCTCTGTTTCTTACTTGCATTTTCAGTTCTTTGCTTTGCGTTTTGCGCTCTCCACTGCACCAAGGGTATTCACCAAATGCCTCACTCCTGTCATTGCCTTTTGCAGGATGAGAGGGGTTCAAATCTTTCCTTATCTAAATGATCTGCTCATCCAGGCTTTGTCCCCCAAGATTCTGCTTCAGGACCTTTAGTTTACTGTCTGCCTATTACAAAGCCTGGGGTTTACTATAATTTCAAAATTCCGTCCTAGTTCTCCACAGGATCATGTTTCCATGCTGACGTCCCTGCCTCCATCCAAGGCCTTCTCTCTGATTGCCTTTTTTCAATCCTTTCCTCCTCTGACTTCAGTCGCAGCTAGGGATTTTCTCAGGATTCTAGGGTTCATGGCTTCCACCATTCCTATGCTGCCTGTAGCCAGGCTGCTTATGAGAAAAGTCCAGTGGTACCTCAAGTCAGTGTGGCTTCAACACTGTCATCCACTGGATTTCCTAATTCCATTCCTTCCCTGTCTCAAACTCGAGCTTCAGTGGTGGATTCATCAGCTTTATCTCAACCCAGGGCTTCCTTTCCAAACTCCAGTCCCATCTCAAAAACTCTTTTCGGATTCCTCATACAGTGGGTGGAGAGCATCCTTCAGTTCCCTCAGAGTCTAGAGTCTTTAGCCTCCCCATCAGTGGTCAGATCACATCAACATTAAGGAGATGAGAGCGCTCCTTTTAGCTCTTCAGGCCTTTTATTCTCTCTTTCTTCCAGAGTCCCTCAAAATTTTCACAGACAATACCACACTGATGTGGTTTGCAAACAAGCAAGGAGGGATGCAGTCCTACCTTCTTTGCAGGCTCGCTGTTCAGGTCTATTATCTAGCTGTCCAGTATCAAGTTCATTTTCAGGCTATCTATATTCCTTCTGAGAAGAATATAATGGCAGAGTCTCTGAGCAGGTCCAGCACACAATCTTGTGAATGGATGTTTGACAAAGATTTGTTTCTGGCCATTATCCATCAGTGGGGTATTCCTCAGGTAGGTCTTTTTACCTCCCCTCTGAATATAAAGCTTCCTCTATTATATTCCAGAGTCCCAAGTCCTCTAGCTTGGAAGGTGTCCACCCTGTCTTTTCCTTGGAAGGGGATGTTTCTTTATGCCTTCCCCTAATTCCAAGGGTCTTGCGCAAGATAAGCAAGTCTCCCCCAAAATCTTGCTGGTCAATCCCTTTTGACCTAGACAGCATTTGTTCCCCCTTCTTTTTCACTTAGCCAGTGGAAGTTACCACAAATTACCTCACTAGGTGGATCTTCTCAGACAAGAGATCTCTTATCCATCCTTACTTGTCCACTCTTCAACTGATGCTGTGGATGCTAGAGTTTTGATCTTTTTTAGGCACTTCTTTTCTGAAGACGTGCTTAGGGTTCTACAAGAGGCCAGGAAACCCACTACCAGGAAGTCATATATGTGAAGTAGTTAACTTAATTTGGTCTGCAACCTATGGGATACGGATCCGATCTCGGATCCGAGCCGGCAACTTTACAAAGCTTAGATCCAAGCTCCTAGCTCCTCCCCTTACCCATAATCCCCTGCCAACCCTGACTGACCTCAGATCTAGTTTGCCGCGGTTAGGTACAGCAGCTAGGTTGCGAGCTCCTAATCAGATAAGTTTATCTTTTTTGCTAATCTCCATAAAACTTGTGAGTGTGTGTTTGGTTATGTTCCTTAACCCTATTAGTTAGCTATTTAGTGTTTTTGAGTTAAAAAAATTTTTCTCCTCCCCACCCTTCACTGGTATCGTAGCTGTGTGTGTGTGTATGTTGTTTGAGAGTTTGGGGCCTACTGTGTGAGTGAGTTTCATTTTTAGTGTAAACATGTCTGAGGACCCAAAGTTAGTATTTTCAAAGTGCACCGAGTGTGGCCATACGCTCTCCCCGGCGGATGGCCACACTCGGTGTGTCCGGTGCCTTGGGGTTGAACACCTCTCCTCTAGGTGTGCGATTTGCACGGCTTTCAACCCCAGGGCACTGAAGGATCGGAGGTCGAAGCTGATCCTAGCAGGACTCTTGTCCCCGGATTCGGCTTCGGCCTCCGGTACTTCTGTGGCTTCCTCCCAGACTTCGGTGGTGGCCACTCCTTCCTCTCTCCCCCCGGCCGGGACTCAAACTCCCACTACTGCGCCGGAGGAGGGGGAGGCCAGGAAGGAAAAGAAGAGGGAGAAGCACCACAAGCGGCAGGCTGAGGCTAAGCGGGCTTTTCCCCTCCAGGTCTAGGTCTCCTCCTTCTCGACCCTGGTCTCCATGCTTCTCACCGGGACCCGAGGAGGAGGAGACCCGATCTCCGTCGAGGTCATCGAGGCGGCACTCCCGGCCAGCCTCGTCGAGATCGACACATAGCCTGTCTGAAGCTGATTTGGACCAGGTTATGCGAAGGTTCATCCAGGCCCAAATGCAGATGGGAGTGCTCCTGCCTCCCCCCCCCCTCCGGGGGGGGAGCTCAACACCCTTTTTTGCCCCGATAGCTCCTTCTCCGACCCGCTTCCCGGGTTCGGAGCACTCGGAGCCGGGCAGCGTCGGAGCCGGGGGTGGGTCGGCGCCGACAGTATCGGGTACTTCGGCTCAGAATCTTCCTTTGAGCTTGCCGGATCCATCCTTGTCAGATCCGAGCTCTCGGAGCCATGCTCTGAGCTTCGAATCCGAGGGGTTTAGTGTGTCTTCGGCTCCGTCCAGGTCGGAGCACACTGGCCCTTCGGATCCGATGGTCTCGGCGCTGGCTCCGATCCATCCATCGGATCCGAGCGAGGGTCGGCTCTCGGATCCCAGACAAGAGTGGCTCTCCCTCGGCATTCGATGTGGTAGAAAGGGCTCTGTTGAGTGCATCCAGGCCCCCGCTCCCTGCTACGGCTCCATCCTGCACTCCCTCTCATTTGGGTCAGGCTTCTGTCACCCAGCCACAGGGACAGCCTGCTTTGACGTCTCAGGTCGTTCCACTGGAACAAGACGTTGCTGGTGAGTCATCCTCGGACAGTCCCCCCGAGGATGTTCCCCACAAGCAGAAGTGTAAGAGGAGGCACGTGGACTCCCCCGAGTCCTTGACAGAAGACACAGATTTGGATGAGGGGGAAGGCGCCCCCAGGTCACCCCCTGAGGATGTCTCCTTCGGAGACATCATGGGAATGCTTAGGATCGGGGGGGGTCTGCCCCCAAGGCTTCCTCTGATGAATCCGTGTTCCTTGAGGCGTTCGAAGCAGGCCCATCTACCTCTTGGGTGTCCCCTCCAGCCGACCCCTTAGTGGACCTTATTACTACTAGGGCGTGGAAGGAGCCGGACACTGTGGAGCCAGTCCCCAAACGTCCCGACAGGATCCTGAGCCCTCCGACTGAGAGGTCCCATTGGAGCAAGGGACCCCCCGTAGATGCCATGTTGGTGGTGGCAGCCACCAAGAGGGAGTTAGGCCAGGAGAGTCCCTCGGTCCATCCCCCGAGCAAGGAGTCTCGCTCAATGGACCGTTTCGGGAAGCGGGTCTTTAGTTCAGTGACCTTCCCTGTAAGGTCTCTGAACTACATGGCACACGTGATTCGGCTGCAGCGGGACCTTATTAAAGAGTACGCTGCATCGCCCCCGGAGTCCATGTCGGGAGAGGACAAACAGTTGTACTCCTCCCGCATGGCCACTCTTAGGTCTATCTCCAACACCTCTATGCGGCTCTTATCCCATGCTACTGAGGGAGTCGCTAGAGCCAGCGGAGCAGGCCTAGTTATGAGGTGCCAGGCCTGGCTCCGACATTGTGACTTCGCGGAACCCATCAAGGCATCCTTTGCGAATGCCCCCTTCGATGGTTCTGCCCTTTTTGGCAAGACAGTTCGCGAAACTTTGGTCCAGAGCGAAAAGGACAGGAAGATGTCTGCTGTCGGAGTCCGCTTCTCTACTCCCCAGAGGTCCTTCTCCAGGAACCAAAAGGGACAGAAGAAGATGTGGTTCCGAAAGTCGCAACAATCCCAGTCTGCTCCAGTCTCCCAGTCCTTCCGTGGCAGAGGAGGACAGGGTGGACGCCACCCTAGAGGCAGAGGGTGCCCGAAGAACTTTGGGTTCAGAGAAGCCTTCTCTGATCGGCCCACGCAGCAGCCCTGAGGGCTTGCCTGACTGCTCCACTCTGGAGGCAGTCTGGGGGCATTTCTCGAAGCACCTGGCAGCTTGGGAGTCCATTACAACAGACCGCTGGGTGCTTTGTATCATATCCAGAGGATACAAAATTCCATTTTCCCACTTTCCAGACACCCCCAGTCACCTCCCCGATGTTCCACCCAATCAGTGGGAGGCGGCAGCTGCAGAAATCCGGCTGCTCTTAGGAAAAGGGGCCATCCAGCACGTCCCCCTAGGCCAGTCCGGATCGGGTTACTACTCCAGGTTCTTTTTAGTGCCAAAAAAGACGGGGGACCTAAGGCCCATCCTCGATCTTTCCCTACTGAATCTGTCAGTAACCAAAGAAAGGTTCCGGATGGTCACTCTTCAGTCTATTCTCCCCCTCTTGCGGGAGAACGACTGGATGTGCTCCATAGACCTCAAGGACGCATACTACTACATTTTGAAGGACGAACGCTCCAGGAGGTTTCTCCGCTTCCGGCTGGGAGCCAGTCATTATCAATTCAGGGTCCTTCCCTTCGGTCTCACCTCAGCCCCCAGGGTGTTCACCAAGGTATTAGCAGTGATAGCGGCCTACCTGAGACTCCAGGGAATACAGGTTTTTCCGTACCTGGACGACTGGCTCCTCACTGCCTCGACAAGGCATCTACTATTCTTAGACAGGGATTACTTTTTCAGCCTTGCTCCACAACTAGGGATCACTATAAATGCATACAAGTCCTCTCTCACCCCGACTCAGGTGATAGATTTTATCGGGGCCAGACTGGACACAAACAAGCAGCTCGCCTTCCTAACTCCCGACCGGTTGCACACTCTGAGAGCACACATGCGGGTCATTTTTCAATCTTCGAAACCTCCGGCGGGATTGATTCTGAGGGCTCTAGGGTCTATGGCAGCCGCAATCAACTTCCTTCCCATGGCGCATCTCAACATGCGGATGTTGCAGTGGACTCTACAGGTTCAATGGTCTCTTCTCCAGTACCCCTTGAATCACCCCATTTCCCTCAGCAGGGTCTGCAAGAGAGCTCTCGTTTGGTGGCTTCAATCGCCGGACCTCCAGACGGGACCCCCCCCTCGCCACAGGGACCACGGACGCCTCTCGTCTTGGGTGGTGGGGGCAGGACTGTCCAAGGCACGTGGAACGATTCAGAGACCTTATTGCACATAAACGTTCTAGAGATGAGGGCAGTGCTGTTGTTGTTGCAAGCACTTCAGAGCCTTCTGCCTGTAGGAACAATTGCAGTCCAGTCAGACAGTATGTCTGTGGTTTGGTATATCAACAAACAGGGGGGAACCAGGTCTTACCCACTCTGTCGTGAAGCCATGAGAGTGTGGGAATGGGCGATCTCTACCAACCGCTTTCTCATTGCAACGCACATTCCGGGATGGACCAACATCCTGGCAGACAGACTGAGTCACACCATCCTTTCGCCTTAAGAGTGGTCCCTCAATCCCCAAGTAGCGAGTCAAATTTTTGCTGTCTGGGGGCAGCCCTGTTGTGATCTGTTCGCATCTCCCTCAAACACGAAATGCAACAATTACTTCGCTCTTATTCCCCCTCCCGGGGAAGTCCCGCGGGACGCTTTGGTGCATGCTTGGCCACCCAGTCTTCTCTATGCCTACCCTCCTCTTCCACTGATGCTGAAACTTCTTCAGAAAGACAGTCAGTTGGGGAACAGAATGATCCTCATTGCCCCATTCTGGCCACGCCAAACTTGGTTCCCGTACCTCTGGTCTCATCGAGTGAATCCGCACTGGATTCTAGATCCCCTCCCGGATCTGATTTCCCACCCACAGGGACTCCCAGTCCCCGACCTGGTCAACCTTAAGCTTACGGCTTGGCTGCTGCAGTTCCACTCGTAGCGAGAACTCCCGGTATCTTATCCCCGGTTAAAGCTATCCTAGTAGCAGCGCACAAGCCCTCTACTAGGAAGGTCTATAGTAGTAAATGGAAGCGTTTTTCTATCTGGGCAGAACGCCACAAATTGGATCCCTTCACAGCCCCCTTACCGGCGGTGCTGGATTTTCTTTCAGGCCTCTTTAATGAGGGAGCTAGCTGTTCCACGGTGAAGGTGCAATTAGCAGCTATCTCTCATTATCACGTAGGCAGCGATATGGGTCCTTTGATTACTTCAAAATTGTGCAAGACATTCCTAAAGGGCACTTTCCTACTTAGACCTCCCATAAAGGAAGCTGTACCTCCCTGGGATTTGACTTTGGTTTTGCAGGCCTTGACGGCTCCTCCCTTCGAACCTGCAGCATCGGTAGACCTCAAATATTTGTCGTGGAAAACAGCCTTTCTGGTGGCTATTACTTCAGCTAGGAGAGTATCTGAATTACAGGCTCTTTCTGTCAAACCTCCATACTTAGCCTTTCACAAGGATAGGGTTTACCTCAGGACCAATCCCTCCTTCCTTCCGAAGGTAGTTTCTGTGACGAATATCAATCGGTCTATCAATTTGCCGGTCTTCTTTCCTAACTACCAGAACAAAGGAGAGTACAAATTACATTCCTTGGACGTGCATAGACAACTCAGGTTTTACATTCATAGGACATCTGGTCACAGACGATCCGACCAGTTGTTCGTCTACTTTGCTAAATTTAATCTAGGTAATCCAGTCTCGAAATTACTTTGTCGAAATGGATTTCGCAGTGTATCATCACGTCTTATCAGAATTCCGGCAGACCCGCACCTCAAGGAGTTCGTGCCCACTCAACTCGGTCTATGGCTACATCTGCCACCTTTAAATCCAGAGTTTCCTTGGATGATATCTATTCAGCAGCCACTTGGGCTTCACCTCATACCTTCATAAATCATTATAAGCTGGGCATTATCTCCAGAGGGAGAACTTCTTTTGGCTCCGCAGTGCTCCGGAATATCCTTCCATGAAGGCTGCCCAAGGTTTAGGTAGCTGGGGACTCTGTCCCACAGGTTGCAGACCAAATGAAGTTAACTACTTCAGATTAAGAAGTTATGTACTCACCATAACTTTCCATCTGAGTAGGTAAACTTCATTTGTCTGCAACCATTCCCCCCCTCCATCCCCCTGACCTTCACAGATGTTTAGAACATATTATTATTACCCTTTTGAGAAGGTAATTAACTGCCTGCTATAGTAGTTACGGGCAAACTTGATCTGAGGTCAGTCAGGGTTGGCAGGGGATTATGGGTAAGGGGAGGAGCTAGGAGCTCGGATCTAAGCTTTGTAAAGTTGCCGGCTCGGATCCGAGATCGGATCCATAACCCACAGGTTGCAGACAAATGAAGTTTACCTACTCAGATGGAACGTTATGGTGAGTACATAACTTCTTATTGTCCAAATGGAAGAGATGGTCGGTCTGGTGCCTTTCTCGTAACCAGGATCCATTTTCAGTGGGAATCTGTCTGGTTGTCTCTTATTTGTCTGAATTGCTCAATTCCAGGTTAGCATATTCTTCAGTTAAAGCTCATCTCTGAGCTATTTCTGCTTGTCTGCTCTTGAATCCCCCTTTAGCCTCTAAGGTTGAAGTCAAACAATTTCTTAAAGGCGTCCTTCATATTAAGTCTCCCAGGAAGCCTATTCTGCCTTCTTGGGATCTCAGATTTGTTCTTGAAAAATTGACTCGGGCTTCTTTTCAGCCTGCAGCTTCAACTTCCTTGCAACATTGTTCTTGGAAGCCTGTTCTTCTTTTGGTCCTTACTTCAGCTAAGAGAGTATCTGAGCTTCAGGCTGTTATGGCTGTTCCTCTTTTTTTTTAGTTTTTCACAAGTACAGGGTGTCTTTTCATACTAATCTTTATTTTATACCCAAGGTGGTCAATGAGCTGTCTCTTAATCAATTAATTTATGTTCCTTTTTTCCTTATTTGCAGTCTGCAGGTGAGAAACCACTTCACACCTTGGAACTGCATAGGTTCATAGGTTTATACCAGGCTATCTGCCCTAAGGCATTTATAAGCCTAGCCCAGAGTTTTTGTAGCTTACGCCACCCCTTATGTTAAAAAATACTGTGCCCATTAGTTTGTTGTGCCTCTGTCCAGCAGTGACACAGAGATGATTCCCGGGGTAAACCTACGATCTCCCATCCACCGGTCAAGATTTCTCTTGAACAGAGCCAGCGAGGTGCTCTGCCTCACATGGACCGGGATTTTATTCCACAACATAGGGAGTCTCTGGGTGACAAATCTATCCCTCCAGCATGTCCTATTTATATCCGTGCTAAGGTTTAAGTTGCTTGCTCTAGTGGATCTGGTAGATTTGGATTTTTTGAGGTGGAGCATGTCCATTAATTTCGGGTTGGACATGGCCTTGTATGTCAGGCACAGGTCACCTCTGAGCAGACGGTATGCGACTGAATAGAGCTGGAGTTTCTTCAGTCTGGCAGCATATGACAGATTTTGGAGTCCCTTTATCCTTTTGGTGAGGAACTTTTGGGGTTTCTCCAATTGCTGCAGGTGTCAGGTGAGATACATCCCGAATGGGGCATTGTACTCTATCATTGGTCTGATAAGTGAAGAGTACAGGAGAACAATGACCTCACTTGATCTGGATGTGAATCCCTTCATGATCAGGTGGGCAATGTAGAAGGTTTTTCTAACCACTTTAGCAATGTGAGTGTCAAAAGAAAGGCCACTGTCATCCTGGGTCCCCAGGTCCCTGATAACCTCTTCTGTGCTTAGTGGATTGCCACCTATATGGTAGCTTGGGGTTACCTTGTTTTTCCTGAAGGGTATGACTATACATTTTTTGGCATTTAACTTCAGGCCATGGCTCTGGCACCAGCTATCAGTTTCCGTGAGACCCTCTGAAGGATATCTGTGTCCGATGTACTTTCCACTATGGCTCCCAGTTTGCAGTCATCTGCAAACTTTGTCAGCCATAGTCCTCCTATGTTAGCCTGTACTTCTGAGAAGTAGATGCCGAACAACAGGGGGCCAAGGACTGAGCCCTGTGGGACACCACTTGTGACCGGCTTGGAGTCTGACATGGCGCCAGCTACTGTAACCCTGTGGGTTCTGTCCTTTAGCCAGTTTGCAACCCATCTTGTGACATATGGGTTTACTTTTAAGCTGGTAAGTTTCTCTATAATACCTGAGTGAGGTATTGTGTCGAAAGCTTTTGCAAGGTCAAGGTAGGCAGTATGGACTGCCTTTCCCTCATCAATGGCCTTGGTGACTGTTTCGAAGAAGTCGACCAAGTTCAAAAGGCATGATCTGCCCTTGACAAAGCCAAACTGGGTCGGGTCCAATGTCTGCAAGTCCCCTCTGTCTGTGTTTATGAGCTCCATTATGATCCTCTCCATAGCTTTGCAGACCAGGCTTGTTAAGCTTATGGGGCGGTAATTACCAGGGTCCGTAGAGGCACCGCCTTTGTGGAGTGGGACCACAGTTGCCGTACGCCACTCCTTGGGCACGTATCCTGTGGTAAGGCTAAGATTAAACAGCTGCCTTATGTGTGGGTTTAGTTCCTCATTGAGTTCGTGTAGCACACAGCCGGGGACACCATCCGGTCCCATTGATGCTGTGTTTTTAGCTTTAGAGAGAGCAGCTTTCACCTGCGCATTGGAGATGTCTGGGAGGCTGCACTCCACTGGGATAGTTATCTCTCCTTTTGGGGGGGGGGGTGAAGTTTGCACTGAACCTGTCTGCCAATATGTTGGCAATGTCTGTGGGTTCACTGATTTTTGTATCATTTTGGACTAATTCTGAGCATATCTGGGAGTTTCCACCCAGGTTTCTAACATAGTTGAAGAAGGCCTTATGATTGTCTTTTGAATCTATGGCACTTTTTCTCTCAAAGTTGGCCTTGGATGATTTTATGAGTGCTCATATTTTTTTACTAATAATGATCAAAGGTGTCTTCTCTTTTATGGATTTTGCTCTGTCATGTAACAGCTTTCTCCTCTTATTGTAAAGTTTGTTTATGGCTGGGGTCCACCAGACTGGACGTTTGCCCTTGGTGGAAGGCAGCTCAGATATTATTTGGTTAAGACTAGGGCCATTTGCAAACCCGAGGAACTTTTTGTTGCCTTTCTTCCCAGGTCTCTGGGTCTGGCAGTTTCTAAACAAAGCATCTTTACCTACATTTCTAAGGCCATTTCTTTTTGCTATTACTTTCATGGTAAATGTCTTTCTACCTCTGTAAGGGCTCATTCTACCAGAGCTGTTTCTTCCTCTGGTACCATTTTCAATGGACTGGATACTAATTCCATCTTCGATGCTCCTACTTGGACTTCTGTCCATACCTTCACTAAACATTACAAGTTGGATGTTGTTTCCAGGGCAAGAGTTGGCTTTGCAAGCGCTATACTGCATGGGTTTCTAGAGAGCTCATCAGTGCCTTCCTCCTCCCAGGTTTCTTGAATTTTTGTGCTCTCCTTTTAGTTAACAATACTGCAACTGTGTTATGGAAGGACATAGTGCAGTTCTGTAAATCTTACCATAATAGTAGATGCCCTTTTCTTCATTGTTGTAGTAGTCATTCCCTCTGTACTCCCCCTTTTTACTCTGCCCTATTTATCTTACTTTCCTGACTCCTGGTTTATGGCCCTACATGTGACGTCCCACGCACCAACAGCAACCAGGCTTAAGTTTTTGTATAGGAGCCGACGTTCAGGTCGCCTGAGGCGAAGAATCCCACACCAAGAATGCTGTAACATGGAAAAGGAGGACATCTGCGGTTATGTTAAGATTTTACACAACTATTCTGTCTGCTTTGGTGTCATCAGCAAAGGATTTAAAGAAAATTGATCTGCCATGTATGTAGACAGACCGGTAGGTTTTAGTTATGTGCAAAAATGGATCCCTGAGGAATATTTTGTTATGTTTAAATCAATTTATTGCACCTGATGGCATTCCTCCATGGAGATTTGTGGCTCAGGGACTTGATGCTCTGAGAATTTGATCTCTGCGAGCTGTAGATATAACGACTTGGAATGAATGTTGTAGTCCAGTGCAAATAATCTTTTTGGGAGTGGGAACCATTTGGTTTCAATTTATTTATTTATTTTACATTTGTTTACTGGGAAAGTCTGTACAATATAGTTCAACAATCACATTTCCTACTAGCGGTTTCTTTCATTAACACACAGCAATAATTTCCAGTAGAATATACAGGAAGAAGCAATGGTGTTGTGTTATGTGTGGGAGTGGAGTGTATTCAGATTCTGGGCAATAGAGCAGGCAAAAGGGGATTTGCCTGCCTCATTTCTGTGTTTAATTAGTGAGCAATTGTGAGTTGATTGAGGAGGAGGCGTTGAGGGAACTCAAGCCAGTTCAGCTGCTTGAAGGCCAAACAGTGATGAGACCTATAGTTGGCTTCGGTAGCAACTTTGCAATCTTGTTGTAGCAAGATTCCATCTTGGTTAGTTCTGATCTACGAAGGTTAGTTAGAATAGGGGTGGCATACATGAGGATGGATAGTAGATGTGTTCTTGCAATCATGGCTTTTGTATTTTTAGACATAAACTGTTTGTTCCTATAAACTAGGCCAATTTTTTGTTGACCTTCTTGATTGGGCAGTATGTGTGTCGTACATCATGTTATCAATTTCAAAATAGCTTTGTGTGAGTTGTTGGGGTGATTAGTGTATTATCTTTGCATTTTATGTCAAAGTTACTGAATACAGGAGGAGACCTTCAAGGACTAAAGATAATAAGTTTGGTTTTCTTTGGATTAAGTATAAGTTTGATGTTGGTGAACCATTCTTCTGCTAGGGAAAAGTTATTTTGGGTGATGGTTTTTAGTTCCATCAAGGTGGGTGCAGCACATATAATAGTGTTGTCATTTGCGTATTGCACTATAGAGGCCGAAGGTGAGGATGTGGCTATCTGGTTAGTGAATAGTGAAAATAGCAAGGGGCCAAGGATGGATCCTTGTGAGACACTTATGGCTACTGGTAGTAGAGGGACAACTGTTTTTTTCCATAGGACTGCCTGTTGCCGGTTTGATAAATAGAGAACCAGTATATGGTAGAGGAGTTGATGTTCAGGGTAGGCAAGGTTTTTAGGAGCATACTGTGGTTAACCATATCGAAGGCTTTGGATAAATCAAGGAATATAGAGGATACAAATAGACCTTTGTTTCTTTGTAGATTCACAATGTTGGAAAATGAGAGCAGTGCTGTGGTGGTGTTATGGGAAGGCCTAAAGCCATGCTGGGATGTAGATAGGAGGTTGTTTTTTTTTTTTTTTTTGAGGTAGTGCATGATCTGGGCATGCATGAGACTCTCTAATATTTTTGATAAGGATGATAGAATTGTTATAGGGCAGTAGTTGGTAAACTCAAGTGATTGACCTCCTTTGAGCAAAGGTATAATATCTGCTATTTTCCAGGAGTGGGGTACTTTACATTCAGTTATTGACCTGTTTATGAGGATGGACATGGGATAAGCTATAGCCTCTGCTGTAATCTGTAGAAAGTTGGCTGGGAGATTATCTGCTGCTAATGTTGTTGATTTAAGCTTTTTGAGGAGCTTAGCTATTGTAGTGGGGACTAGATTCAGGGAAAAGCTGCAGTTGTTTAATGTATTAGAGGGGTTGGGGTTACTGTTGCTGTGGAGTTGGAAGTAGTTTTTTGGGTATTTGCTAGGGCTTGGATTGTTTCAGTGAAGTATTTATTAAACTGGATGGGGATGTCACTGTGGGTGTTTGGTAATATAGGGGAAGGGGTAGTAGTTTTACCAGGGTGAAGTAGGTTGTTTAATGAGGCCCAGAATTTCTGAGGGTTGTTGGCGTGTTTTTACTGCATGGATTTATAATAGTTAGTCTTGTCTAGCTTTATTAGTTTTTTGGCATTGTTGTAGAGTTCTTGGTATTTCTGTCACTGGGCAGTAGTTTTGTGTTTTTGAAAGTGTGACCAGGCTTTGTCTCTTTCTTTCATTAGGGACATGGTATCTTTAGATAGCCATGGGGAATGGTTGGTATTGATTCTAGTGGTTCTGGGTGGTGGGTAGGAATCTAGGATTTTTAGGAAGGTAGAGTTGAAGTACTTTACGGCTTCATCTAGTGATAGATGTTTTACGGGGGACCAGTTACAACATTGTAGCGAGTAGATTAGGTCCTGGGCTCTTATGGTTTTTTGTTACGTACAGTTCTGAGTATTGATTGTTTTGTTTGGTGGGACCAGTGTCTAATTAAGTATGTAGGTTGATGGTCACTCAGACTGTCAGGGAGACAGCCTGATTGGTGGGTGAAAGTGGGGTCAGGTAGAATCCAGTCCAAGATGGATTGATGTTTGGAGGTTTTATCTGTTCTTGTAGGGGTGGAAATAATTTGGGTGTACTTATAGAGGTTAATGTAGGTAGAGGGATTGTGGCTGGTGCATTCAGCCCAGTCAGTGTTAAAGTCGCCTGAAAGTATTGTTTCTTGTGGAAGGGAAGACGTCATCCAGCTAAATAGATTTTCCAGTATACTGGTATTATTGCCTGGGGGGGGCTATATCCTCCTGCAATAATTATTTGTTTATTGTGGTTGAGTTTTAGTTTGGCTAAAATTAATTCTATGTCTTTGACTACAGGGGAGTTGCATTCAAATTGTTCAGTGGAGAGGTGGCTTTGGTATAGTATGGCTACGCCCCCTCCTTTTTTACCTGGCCTGTCTTTACATATAATATTGTAGCCAGGGGCAGTTGTTGTATTATCATGATGTTCAGGTTTAAGCCATGTTTCTGTTAGTACTACTATATCAGGCTTATACAGGGCTAGTAGGGCATGGAGGTCTTGTGTTTTAAGAATACTCCTTATATTTATGTTTAGAAAGAGGAGAGATTAGGCAGGTTTTAGATATAGAGGGTTAGGGTTTGTGGGGTTTGAATTGTTGCTGTTTTTGGGACCTGGTTTTGGATGAATGTCACCGCAACATGAGATAATTTGTTTTAGGTTTAGATAGAGTTTATTCAGTTTGTGGAGTAATTTGTCAGGCCTTTGTTGTTTAGTTTTGTAGCTGAGAATGTTATATAGACAGGAGAAACGTGGTGGAGGAGAGGTGAAAAAATGATAGAGGAGAATGTTCAGCTTTAATCAGGTTGGTAGTGGAGTCAGTTTGCCATGGTTGTGGGGGGGGGTTAAAGTGGAGGTGTGTTTGGTATGAGGAGAGGATTGATAGGAGGAAGAGAGAGGAGAGGGAAAATGTGAGACATAGTGGTTGTAGCATGGTGGAGTACATGCATGAGGAATTTTATATTGCGGGTATGAGTACTATTAATGGTGGTTTGGGAAGGTATTGTGTTGGGTGTAGTTTACTATGTCAAAGTGGGGATGTTAGGTTTGATTTGATTAGGTAATTGAGTTGTAGGAGTGGTTGTGGACGTGGTTTGTGATTATAAGAGTAATTGATATGGGGGTGGGTGGGAATAGGGGTAGGGTAGGGGAGCGGAGTGAGTCTACACTGTCCAAGAGAAGCAGATAAGAAAAAACAATCAGGGAGAGAGCTTAGAGAAGTTGGAGAGGGACAGCTTAGTTAAAACACTACATAGGTTTTAAGCTCAGGGAGTGAGAAATGATTGCTTTTCTCACTTTCATGCTGCTTGCACATTTGTATTCTAGACCTAGTAGTATAAGGTGTGACTTAAAGTAAAAGAGCCAGAAGGTCTGGTATCACTGGGCTTGTAATGGGGTTGACTCTGGTACGAAGGGGCAACTATGCTTATAGTATCTTTGCTGTGATTTGAGCCCAAGTCTATGGAAGAAGGACAGAGTGACCTCAGAGCATGGAGATGAGCCAGGGAGGTGGGAGTGGAGGATTAGAGGAGGAGGTTAGGGGGAGAAAGAGCAGAGGGTTATGCAGTAGGAAGACTGTGTCCAGAGTGAAAGGAAGGTAGAGTAAGTGGATAATCAGGGAACAGGTGAAGGTGGGAGCTGCAGTGGAGGGGAAGGAGAAGAAATAGGCAACTGGTGGGGGGAATTTACAGGCAATGGAGCTTTCAGAGTTGGAGCTAGTTTGGTAGGCAGGTAGCAAATTTAGGCTGGTCACTTGAGATGGTGGGGGGTGCACCGCGACGGGTTTTAGCTGACCAGGAGCCTCTTCAATAGTAGACAGAAATATGACTAAAAGACAGGGTTCAAAAACATTTGAATTCACACATACACTGTTCTTAAGGATAACTGTTGCTGGGGAGGTATCCACTGATGAGCAGAGTTCAGAGAGGGAGTGTGTGGACTTCCTGGATTGGTAAATGGTTTTGTGTCTATGAGGCAAGGCCGGGTACCTGTAAAATAATGGAAGAGATAATTGCTGAGGACTAGGTACGTGAGAACCTTATTAGCTAGAATAGGGTAGTGCAGAGGAGAAGGAGAGGTATAGAGAAGGTTGATAGGAGACACTGTAAGACTGTTATAACTCGTAGGGGAAAGTAGTAGTAAAGCTGAGGAACATTGACTGAGAAGGAGTTAGGGGAGAGACAGGGAGGGGGAAGGAGTTAGGGGAGAGAGAAGGAGGAGGTTGGAGAGACAGTTCCTGTTTCCACAATACAGTTAGAGGCAATAAACAGCTATAGGCAGTAAACAGCTTAGAAAAACTATAAATACAACAGCTTCAGGTAGTACTGAGGGGCTTGGTTACCACAGAGGTTTTGTAACTCAGTTATTTTAAATATTGTACAGCTGTGTTTATAACAGTTCCTGTTTCCACAATGCAGCCAGAGTCAAACAACTGCTTGGTATAGAATAAAACAGCTATTGTCTCACAGTAGGGCATAAACCAACAACAGCTTTTATATCATAGTAGGGCATAAACCAACAACAGCTTTTTATCATAGTAGGGCAGTTTTTTTTAACACAGTAGGGCTTAGACCAGGAAAAAAAAAACAGTTTCTTAGGCACAAACAAGTATTTCTCATTACAGCTTCATTTAGTACAGTAGGGTTAAACAATAACAGTATCAGCAGCACAGTTGAGTTATATACAGTAGTTAAAACATGTCTTTTATAGTGCAATATTCAGAGAACAAGTAAGTAGAAGGCTGTTTGACTAGGGCCTTCAGCAAGTCTACATACCCTAGAGTATCGTTTTGCACTTTAGCTCTCAGTGATTCAACACAACCTAGTACAGGGCCTGGACAATTGTTCCTTGCACTTCAAATAAGTAGTGCAAAATGTCTAACCACAAAATGATGTGCTCTTTTCTGATTTAGCATTCAACAGACTAGTGTACCTGTAGAAGGGGATGCACTAAAACAAATTGTGCCAGTAAGCTAGCGACACTAGCCTGGACTGCGATAACTTGCAAAAAGAATGCTAGTTGAGCTTGCCCAGAAATACAACTACTGAGCTACCAGTAGCAGAATGCATTCATTAATGTCTGTGACAAAATGTGCATTAAGGCCATATAATGTGTTTTGCCTGTGAGTTAAACCTCTACTGACACTTTTACCTTTAAGAGGGGGATGCACTACAGCAAATTATGCCTGTGAGCTAGCGACACTAGCCTGAATTGCGGTAACATGCAGAAAGCGCGAGTAAAGCTCATCCAGAACCACAACAGCTGAGCTGCCAGTGTCGGAAAGCATCCGTTAATGCCTAAGACTAAATTTGAGTAGATTCCATCCAGAACCACAGCAACTGAGTTAATAGTGTCTGAAAACAGCTTTTAATATGTATAACAAACTTACAAGTTCTTGCCATCATCCTTTAGATTTCTTACACTTCTGAGCTTACCTGGTCAGTGTGTACACAACTCCATAGTATGGGGCCAGGAATTCAGGAGAAAATGCGTTGTAGCCTAAGTGTGTCTATTATCCGGCACAAGGGAGCATGGGAGGTACGGGGTGATGTAGTACCACAATGGAGGAATTAAAGTGGAACTGTACTGTGTGCGAGGATGCTATTGCACTGTCCAAGAGAAGCAGGTAAGAAAAAACAATCAGAGAGAGTGCTTAGAGAAGTTGGAGAGGGGCAGCTGTAGTTAAAAGAACACTACATAGGTTTTAAGCTCAGGGAGTGTTAAATGATTGCTTTTGTCACTTTCAAGCTGCTTGCAGATTTGTATTCTAGACCTAGTAGTATAAGGTGTGACTTAAAGTAAAAGAGCCAGAAGGTCTGGTATCACTGGGCTTGTAATGGGGTTGACTCGGGTACGAAGGGGCAACTGTGCTGATAGTACCTTTGCTATGATTTGAGCCCTAGTTTATGGAGGAAGGACAGAGTGACCTCTGAGCATGGAGATGAGCCAGGGAGGTGGGATTGGAGGATTAGAGGATGAGGTTAGGGGGAGAAAGAGCAGAGGGTTATGCAGTAGGAAGACTAAGTGTGTCCAGAGTGAAAGGAAGGTAGAGTAAGTGGAGAATCAGTGAACAGGTGAAGGTGGGGGCTGCAGTGGAGGGGAAGGAGAAGAAATAGGCAACTGGGGGGTATTCACAGGCAATGGAGCTTGCAGAGGTGGAGCTAGTTTGGTAGGCAGGTAGCAAAGGTAGGCTGGTCACTTGAGATGGTTGTGGGGTGCACCGCGATGGGTTGTAGCTTACCAGGAGCCTCTACAGTAGTAGACAGAAATATGACTAAAAGACAGGGTTCAAAAACATTTGAATTCACACATACACTGTTCTTAAGGGTAACTGTTGCTGGGGAGGTATCCACTGATGAGCAGAGTTCAGAGAGGGAGTGTGTGGACTTACTGGATTGGTAAATGGTTTTGCATCTATGAGGCAAGGCCGGGTAAACTGTTCTTAAGGGTAACTGTTGCTGGGAAGGTATCCACTGATGAGCAGAGTTCAGAGAGGGAGTGTGTGGACTTCCTGCATTGGTAAATGGTTTTGCGTCTATGAGGCAAGGCTGGGTACCTCTTTTCCAACCTTCCCTTATGACTGAGTTCTACAACTGAGTGCACTTCTTGTAGAAAAAAAGTTATGATCATTAGCAAAAAAGGTGGTAGGTAACCATTATAAATAGAACCCATTTCATGGTGGATAAATACCTTGTCAGTGTGTTAATCTGTCTTGCTGGGTAGTACAATTTGCATTAGTCCATGTATGTGCTGTTGTAGTAGATCATGGGGTATTGGTTCAAATGGTAGTTGTACCATGCCAGTCAATTATTTTAAACTAATAGTTGGTGGTCATGGTGCTGTGAGTTCTGTTAAATGAAGTTTCAGTCCTATTGTGCATTCTAGATGGGTTATTACAACTCTATGCGACTTTATGTATATCTCAGATAGTGACTAAGAAACTTACAGGGAGGATCTATGCACTGCTAGAGAAATCTGAAACAGTTGCCATACCAGTGTAGTGCCAGTACCCATATGATATGAATTGTAGGAAAGGTAGTAATAGTGCCAGTTGGCAATTGAAATTCATCATAGTGAGCAGTAGTGATAATTTCTTGTGACTGCTAGACAATATGCCAGTTTTCAAGAGCTTTGCACTTTTAACCTTCTTGGATGAACAGGTGCCCTCTCACCTGGATGCCTGCACATCAGTGGTATAATAGGTATGTGTGCCTGCACCATCTTTGTTCCTGTTTGCCACAGAGTGAGTACTAATTGATGAGAACTGTGCTAGCATGTGTCAGTTATTTAGTTCAGAATGGCTTCCAGAGTTTTCAGTTCTATACCATTGAATGACTAATCTTATATTTTTTAAATACTGTGCATGTCTGTAGCTGTTGTGTTTTTTTCATATGTAAAGTATAGATGTCAGAAGTTAAAATTTCAAGGTGTATATTATGTAAGAAGCTG
>NC_056743.1:494444631-494550351 GCF_019279795.1 Protopterus annectens | reverse complement strand
TCATTAGAAAAGACAGAACTCATAAAGAAGGTGGTGGAGTTGCTCTCCTCTACTCATCCTCCCTCTCAGTTGCTCCCATAAACTAAATTCATCCCCCAATTTGCTAATGCTGAATTAATTCTGGCCTTACTTCAGATAAACAGACATAATCATATATGTATAGCCTCCCTCTATATCCCTCCTGGAGACAATGTCCCTCTCCTCGAAGATATTTTCTCCTTGTTCTCCACCACTATTACCAATGAGACTATAATCCTAGGAGATGTAAATATTAACTGGAACATCATTCAATCTCCTACAAACTCCCTAAACATAAACTTCTAGAACTTTTTTCAGCTAATCAGTTCCACAACCAGACCTTCCAAGGACTATTCCACTGGAAGCACCCTTGACTGAATTCTGGTCTCTCACCCACATTACATATCTGACAGTAGTACCCTCCCCCATCTCTCTTAGTGATCACTTTCCCACTTTTGCTCATCATCTTTCCTCCACCTTACAACTGTCTCACTCCTTTATTTCCACACACTCCCTAAAAAACTTCAACCCCAATACCTTCTCCAATACACTAAAACATATAAACTGGAACCCTCTAAAAACTCTCTACTTAGAAGATGCCATTACCTACTTTAACACAACATTCTTAAACCTTTTAGATACCATTGCCCCCTTGAAAACAAAAAGAATTAAAAGTAACAACGTCCTGTGGTTAACCAAAGATACCTTAGCTGTCATGTGTCTCCGAGATAAAGCTTGGAAACGCCACCAGAAAAATAAAACTCCCTTCTCCCTTAATGAGTACAAAATACTTCGTAACAGAGTTAAAAAACTTCATAAATTCCACCGATAAACAAACTAAGAGCCACAAAAAAAATCCAACGAGCCACTTCCAGATAGAGAATCTTTAATGGTTAAGCGCTTTCATTCACCAGAACTTCATCAGAACCATGTTTTAATTATGAAAACACACTCATTTATACCCCCTGATAAAAGTCACATGCAACAAAATCACCAATAAATTTAAAAACTAAGTTTCTAAAACCATTAACCCATCACATACCATAATACTTCAATTTCAAAACAGAATTAATGGAACAAACATCATTTAGACCAGGATGGTTACAGGCATTTAAAATAAGCTGCCATTTTAGTTCAGTCATTTCTAAATGTTCCACAATAAACCATCCCTGTCCATCTGTTTTAATTTGTTCTAAAATCATAAAATTAAAATTATGCTGTGTATGTCTTTCAATATGTCTATACAATGCATTTGTACTTTTGTGATTCTTTATATCTAAAATGTGTTCATACACCCGCCTTTTAAAATGTCTCTTACTTTTACCCACATAAAATGCTGTGCATGAACTTCACTGGGCTAAATACACTATACCAACAGTGTTGCAAGTAAATCTACCCTTAATATGATAAATGTGGTCGTTAATAGTGAAAAAATCACTAGTTAACATACTGAAAAATGGAACAATGTCCACGTTTTCTGGTACCAACTGTACATATTTCAACATGTCTCTT
Source organism: Protopterus annectens (assembly GCF_019279795.1). NCBI lineage: Eukaryota > Metazoa > Chordata > Ceratodontiformes > Protopteridae > Protopterus > Protopterus annectens. The sequence goes on along the minus strand of NC_056743.1, from coordinate 494,548,821 downwards.
TTCTAAAATATTCTTAATGGAATTACCTTTTTTGTATACTATCACTGGTTTAACACCTAATTTCTCTATGAAATCTGTGTCTGTAAAGATTAATTCCCAGTTTGTAAACAACACTTCAGATATGTAATAACTGTCCACCATAAATGGTGTAATGAAACTATAAGTATAATTCTGTGCAACATTATTACCTATCTGTGCTACATTGGTATCAACATTTTCTACAGGTGGTCCCAATATGGGACTGTATACCCCATTTCTTCTTTTATTTACCACCTCATTTAAAATATCTTCCAAAAAAGTTTGAGGATAACCATTTTTTAAGAACATATCCATGACATTCTTACATTCTGTATAAAACTCATCCAAATTAGACACCATCCTAGCCACAAGAACTAGTTGGCCCTTAACCACAGCTTTTTTTTGATGTCTCGGGTGCCAACTAGGGAAATGCAAATAAGTATTAGAAAAAGTTGGCTTACGAAAAATTGTAGAATAAAAAAACATTTGTTTAAAACATCCTTCTCAATCTCAACGACCAAAAAAGAAATACTGTCTGTATCATAATGGGAAGAACATTTTAAGAATTCAACTGTGGTTAATATACCCTAAAAATTAATTCAATTTTTCAATGGTATCTATCCAAAAAATAAAAAACATCATCCAGAAATCTAATATATAAAGACCAACAGTTTACATACTGACTAGTAAAAATGTATCATTTTCCCATTTTATCATAACATAATTGGCAAAACTATGGGCGCATGCTGAACCCATTGCTACCCCCGTTAGTTGCCTATATGTTTGTCCCTCAGAATAAATAAAATTATTTTTTAGTACTGTTTCCATTAATGTAACACAAGCATTTACAATAGTATTGCATAATAATCTCGTACTGAACAATTGTTGCTCAAACCATTGTACACCCATATCTTGTGGAATAACTGAGAATAAGTCATGCACATCCATAGTAACAAATATCCCTGTCTCAATATATGGCAAGTTATTAATCATTTCTAAAAAGTGCCACGAATCTTTGCAAACGTGGATATTTGGAAAAAAAAATTTTTAACATGTTCATCAATCCACTGAGCTATAAAATAAGTTGTACACCTTGATCCTTCCACTATGGCCCTAAACGGTGGATTTTCTAGGCCTTTGTGTATTTTGGGAATCCCAAACACACTGGCTAGAGCTGGTTTGTCATTCATCATGAAATCGTAATCATTTTTGTTGATTTCACCCTGCATAAACATGTCATTCAGTAACAGATCAATATTACGAAAAGCCAAGTTAATTTCATTCCTGGAAACTTCACTATATTTGTCACTAAGTAACAAAGAATTCATGTTATTGATGTAATCAACTGAATCCATAATGACAGCCCCACCCCCTTTATCAGGTTTCATAACTCTGATACTATGATCACATACAAGCTCATTTAATACTTTTCTTTCCTCCATAGTAACATTGTAACACTTCGTCCTACATTTCTTATTTAACAAGTGCCGTATTTCACTTTCACATAATCTTTCAAAAGTCTGTATGGAGGAATTTAAAGGGGAATTGAATACACTGGGACGATGAAACTTGTCATTACTATACACATTATTTGAGGATATGTTAGACAATAACATTTTAAAATTCAGTTTATGAGTGTACAACTTTAAGTCACATAAAGTGTGAGAAATATTAGCTCTTTTAGCTGGTACAAATGTCATTTCTTTCGACAGAATATTGGCATGACTGCTATTTAAAGATTTACTGGAGTAGTTGTAAAGTTTATAATCACCAATTATGGTTTATTATATATTATTTATGATTTTAGAACAAATTAAAGCAGATGGACAGGGATGGTTTATTGAGGAACATTTAGAAATGACTGAACTAAAATGGCAGCTGATTTTAAATGCCGGTAACCATCCTGATCTAAATGATGTTTGTTCCATTAATTCTGTTTTGAAATTGAAGTATTATGGTATGTAATGGCAGAGTTAAAAAACTTATTACATCAGACCGTAAATCCTACTTCTCCATATTCCAAAATAACCATAAGACTAACCCTAAAAAGTTCTGAGATGGGATGTTATCACCTCCCTCTTTAACCCAGGTGGAAAGGAAAACCCCTGCCCCGATCCACATGCCTCTGACATGGACTTAGACACCCAATTTACCTCTTTCTTTATTGACTCCATAAGCAAGCTAACATCATCTTCCAGTGATAAAGCTACACCCACTCCTTTACCTTCCCCTATCACTTCCTCCTTAAGCACTTCCACATCCCTACCTCCTCCCTTCTCTATGAAACCCATCCCTATGTCTACTATAAAAAAACTTCTCCATAACTTGAAAACATGCACCAACGCCCCTGATAATATTCCTTCCTTCTTTTTAAAGATGGCTGCAGAAGCAATTCCCTTCCCCATGTGTATTCTAACAAATCTGTCAATCCAAGCAGGCCATGTACCCCAGCTTTGGAAAAAGGCCTTTATTATTCCCAATCACAAAGGTGGCAACAACAATAATATCCCCAATTTTCGACCTATCACCATATTATCTCCATCTCTAAACTTCTTGAAAAATGCATCCACCTACAACTCCTACCCTGTCTCACAGACAACCACCTGCTAACTCCTACACAACATGGATTCAGGCCTGGCCACAGCACTATCAACTGCTCTCCTCTCCTTCCTTGAGACTATTAACAAAGCACGTGACTCCTGCTGCACTGTGTCTACCCTTCTCCTAGATCTCTCAGAGGTATTCAATACTATCTCTCTCAACCTTCTCTTAACTAAACACTCATCTAAATCTATCCCTCTCATCCATCAGTTGGTTTACCTGTTACCTCTCTAATAGGCAACAAGCAGTCAAATGGAAAAAAGACACTTCCCCATTCCTTAATACTCCCACAGGTGTACCCCAAGGTTCAGTTCTAGGGCCCCTACTGTTCAGTATTTTCATAAATGACTTCCACCACTCCATCTCTAATGCAAAACGTATCTAATATGCTGATTATTCAACAATTATCTGCTCTGCCATCTCCACCTCTACTCTCATAAAACTAACCCAATATGCCTTATCTTCCACTGAACAATACATGTTAGATAACCACCTAGCACTCAATGCATCAGAAACTAAACTTATGATATTTACCCCTTCTAAAACCACCACCATAGACAAAAACACATTCTCAATCACCAGTCAGAATAATATACTTCTCAAAATAGTATCCAATGCAAAACTTCTAGGTGTCCTCATTGATGATCAGCTTAAGTTTGATACCCAACTACAAAGAAATATCAAAAAAACACACCAGAACCTAGATATGCTCTACCTCCACAATCGTTACCTCACTTCCTCCACCAAGTTTGTTCTGTCAGCCACATATCTCATCCCCTCTCTCCTATATGGTGCCCCACTCCTTACTAACCTACAATCGTCTCTCAAGACAAAGCTCTGTTCCTGCTACAACAAAATTTCCAAGTTTGCCGCAGGTTATAGATCCTCCACCCATCACTTACTGCCCTTCATTGACTAAAATGGCTTGAGTTGCCCAATTATCTTACATTCAGCTCACCCATGCTCACAAATTCATCTTCATCCCCTCTCTTTGCCCCTCTCTTGCCTCCACCTTTAAAACCCACCTACCCAATAGACTCCTAAGGACCAATGCCCAAAATCTGATTGAATTGCACAAGCCTGCCCGCCTACCAGGTAAACATCTACTGTCCTTTTCCTTAGCATGTCTCTGGAACTCTTTGCCACTTCTTATCCGTACCACTGACAGCCTGTCTACCTTTAAAACATTGCTTTAATCACACTTAAGATCCCTCTGAGAATGCTCCTGCTACCATCCTACATGAACTCCCTCAGTAACTCACCTTATTTTTCACCCCACTCCAAACTATCTACCTCCCCACCTCCTTCTTTACTCTCTCCTTCTACAAACTTTTTCCACACTGCTCGTCTATCCCTTTGCTCCTGTAACCTATTTATCCCTTGCCCCTACTATTATATTTCCTCAGAACATGTAAATATTGACTTATGGTTCTTTTAAGTTCTATTGTATGCAGAGGTAGGAACTAGAATATTTGTAAATGTTTACTTATGGTTTTTGTAACGTTAAGCATTTTACTAAATTGCATCTTCAAATACCATGTTTTCTACCTGTACTTCTTTTTATTATGTTATGTTGTCTTTATGGAGTTTTTCTCCCCAGGACTCCATTGAAAATGGGCTCTTCTCGTCCCAATAGACCATCCTGGCAAACAAACTTCAAGTAAATAAATAAAATAAAAAATAAATTAGTGTTTTAGGAATTTGATGACTGCTCCTGATTTGCAAACATCTGCAAACTTGGTCAGCCAGAGGTGCTTGACATTGGCCTTGATTTCAGAGAAGTAAATTCCAAAAAGGAGCAGTACCAGAACTGATACCTGAGAAGCTCCACTTGTGACTAGCCTCCTCATAGAGGTGGACTCCCCCTTTCTAATTTCCTGGGTCCTGCCTATCCACCAGGGAACATAAGGATTTATACCTAACTTCTTGGGTTTATCAACAATGCTCAACTGGAGTATCATGTTAGATGCCTTGGCTAGGTCAAGGTAGGCAGTCTGAACCATTTTGCCCTCAATTATTGCTTTGGTGACCTTCTCAAAGAAGTCCACTACTTTGATTAGGCATGACCTGCCCTTGATGAAACCATATTGGGTTGATCCATTGTTTGTAAGTTTCCTATATCATTATTGATCATTTCCTTGATAATTTTTTCCATGGCTTTCCATGTGAAGCTAGTGAGATTAATGGGCCTGTAGATGGCCCAACTTTGTGCAGAGGGATTACTGTTGTTCTCCATTCATGAGGTGTGAAGCCTGTTTGGAGGCTACAGTTAAGTAACAATTCCAGAAGGCCTGATAGGTCATGTTTCATGCTATTTAGAGGGCATCCTGAGATATTGTGTGGGCCAGTCGATGCTGTGTTCTTGGCCTTAGAGAGAGCATTGAGGACCTCCTCCTTAGTGATAGTAGGAGGAGTTATATTTGATGGTATTTTTGGAGGGAAGGTTGATGGAGAGAGAGGAGTAAAGTTAGAGCTGAATTTGCCTGCCAGAGATTGTGGACATATATAGTGCCTTGTTGCCCTTGGACTGGGAGGCCAAATTTACCTCAGATTTGGCTTTGGTAGACTTTATTTTTCCTGTGAGTTTTTTGCTTTTATCCTGCTGGGTAGTACACCTCCCAATTTTTGACGTGATTTTCTTCCTTCTGTTATACAACCTTTTGATGCCGGGATTCCACTAGGGTGGCTTCTTTTTTTTTCATTAGTTCTGTACTTCTTCCTGGTGTGTACAGCTGCCTCTGTGCAGCTATTTCCATGCCTGTATGAGGTTTCTATGAACAGTTCTGCATAGGTAGCAATATTCTCAGGGTTTATGGGGGCTTGAAATTTTGTCAAGTTATCATTTAATAGTAGAAAGTTAGCATTAGAGTAGTTCCTGAAAATGCCAGTTTTAGCTGGGGTTCTGGATTTTGTTTTCACTTCAGAGGAGACTATTTTGTAGCCTGATCTTGCCAGAGAAGACATTACATTAAGGGTGTGCAGCACTCTGATAAATTACTGAATAAAACAGAGATAAACCAACACACAGCTGAAGATAAAAATGAAGTCCACTATTTATGGTTGTGAAAGCACTAACCTTTCATTAAAGTTGCTTCATCAGACCATTAAAAACAGTTAAAACAATGCTCAGTAAATATTGAGCTATAACCAATAAGAAAATGTAATTCAAACATCGCACAGCAAATCATGTTAAAATCTTTGAATAAATACAGTGCATCTGGAGAGTGACCCATATAGATAAAAATTTAAAGGAATAGTTAGAAAAGAAAACATTGGGTCATATTCTAAATTACCTAAGTTGCATGACTTCATAACAGGTTTTAAGGAGACCATACCATTATTGACTGGTTTTCTGTCTGCTCTGAATTTAATAATCCTTCCAAGTTCAGATTTCTCGGTGGTTTTAACTAGATCACCTAACCGAGGGTTCTTATGCAGTTTCTCGATCACTAAAAACTTAAATATATGTGAAACACCATCGCTGTCAACATGTTTAGCCAAAGCATTAATATTGTTAGCTAAGCAGATACTATACATGTGTTCCATAATATGTTCTTTTAAGGTTCTGTTGGTCTTCCCTATGTAACATGATGTACAAATTGTACAGTGGGCTAAGTAAATCAAATTGCTAATATTGCAATCTGCTCTAACTTTAAATTCATGTTTAAATCCGCATACTGGATGTATAAAGCAACTGCTACTATCTAGATATTCACAGAAATTACATCTACCACAAGCGATGGATTATTAAATTCAGAGCAGACAGAAGACCCAGTCTTAATGATATGGTCTCCTTGAAACCTATTTTTAAAGTCACTTAACTTTGGTAATTTAAAATACTTCCCAATGTTTTTGTTTTCTGGATAACTATTTCTTTAAATTTGTATCTATATGCGTCACTCTCCAGATACACCGTGTTCATTAAAAGATTTTAACATGATAAGTTATATGATGTTTGGATTACATTTTCTTACAGGTTATAGCTCAGTATTTTTGAGCATTATTTTAACTGTTTTTAATGGTCTGACGAAACAACGTTTTGGTCATGAAAGCACTGACCTTTTACTAAACAGTGGATTTAATTTCTATTTTCAGCTATTGGTGTATCTCTGTTTTATTCAGTATTTGATCACAGTTTTGTTGTTACACCATTTATCTATTATGGAATCCATTCATTACGTCTGCAGCACTCTCCAAAATTAGGAAGGACCAGCTACAGTACGCTTGTGCCCCTGGTCAGTATATTGTCAATCTTGTCCAGGGAATTTGTTTACAAAATCCAGGAATCTCTGTGCCTGCATGTTTGGTGTGTATATGATTCCCAGTTAATAGTGGGACAACTAAAGTTGCCCATTGTGAGTCAGTCTTGCCTCATTTTCCACAATGGCAGGGTTTCTTGAGAACTAATTCTTTTATGCCTAAAGTGGTGTCATAGTTTACTTTAAGCCAGACTATTCATCTTCCTGTGTTCTTATATTAATCCCAAAAAGAGGGAGGGAAGATACTTCATACCCCGGATGTCCATAGACAGCTCAGATTCTTTGAAAGAGCAAAATCTTTTAGAACTTCCAATCATTAGTTCATTTCTTGTGAAGGTAGGAAGAAGGGACAACCTCTGTCAAAGCATACTATTTCAAAATGATTATCTTGGGCTATTGTCATTTGCTATTCCCACCACAGCAAAACTATTCCAGGTAGGGTCGAGACACATTTTACCAGGGTCTTAGCTTCATCTATGGCTTCTTGGAAAGGGTTGGACTCCAGAAGTATTCTAGAAGTAGAAACTTGGTTCTTTGTAATTGCTTTTACAAAATATTACAAGCGAGATTTCTTCTCCAGGTCTAGGTCGATTTTGCTAGGACCATTCCTCAGTAGTTCCTGGACCCTTCTTCTTCTACCTCCCAGTTCTGAACTATGGTAGTCCACCCTTATAGCTTAGGTTACTGCAGGATTGATCAGTATAAAGAACGTAGTACAGTTGTGTAAGTAAACTTACCTTAACAGTAGATGTTCAAATGATCACTGCTGCAGTAACTGGTCCCTCTCTCCTCCCCCTTTTTTTTGTGCGCTTTTTATGCCAGGGTGTGGACATTTATTTTTTGTTGTTCCTAACAATGCCCTCTCAGGGGTAAGCCTCCTCCTCTCAGTTGGGATATATAAAAGTATATATAAAAGCTCTGAAGAGATTGGCACCCAAACCTGTCTTTTTTGTCAGCTCAGGTCAAGGTGACTGAGTGTAAGGTACCCTGATGCTTTGGAAGCTGGCCAGCAGCATTAATATCCTTACAGGCTGTAATCTGTATAGCTAAGGCTACTGCAGCAGTAATTATTTGAGCATTTACTGTTCTGGTAAGTTTACTTTACACAACTGTACTTTACTGAAGTACATCTGTAAAAATGTAATGGGATGCATAATATTTCATTTTTGTTATGAAATTGTGTAGCAGTGTTCTGTCCCATATTCTTCGTAATCTCAAATACAGCTTGAGAAACTGCTGTTTTAACCTTTTTCACTGTGGTTTTAGGACTGGATTTTTTAAACTGACTGATCATGGAATGGATGAGATTTCTGCATGCAGACAGAAGGGTTTTCATCCACACACCAAGGAGCCACCTCTTTTTACTGTGAGTAGAACTATAACATTTTTTCTTTTTTGACTTTCTTAGCATTCACAGTGAAACTTTTGACTTAGTACTTCAAAAAACTTAGATTGAGAAATGGCTTATCTACTACACTATGCTGTGTTCAACATGCTTTGGGTAACATTTGTATGAGATCAGACAGTCCCTGAGGTTGGGGAATGTGCCTTTTTCTCAAGGAATGTGCAGATGTTCTTCGTGTTTCACTGTTGCAGTCATTACATTTGGGTAATCTGCTTGCAGGTTGCCCTCAGTCGGCCGGATTAACAAAGTCTTGGGTCCTGCATCGGTTGCTGTCCCTTCTTCCATTACGTCAGGTCGTCAGGGGTATAAAACATGCAGCCGACGCCATTACATCAGTCTTTCTTGCCGTGCAGTGCCCGAAGCAGAAGGAGTTCGCAAGTGCCGGTCGGCCGACTCCTGAAATGTTCATTTTCGAGTTTCAGAAACACAGTCTTCAACTAAAAGCTAAGGACCCTGTTGGGGAAACTTTTTCTTGCTCCTTACCAATGTCAGTAAAAGTTAATAATTGCATTACTTGTGGAAAGCAAATACCTCATAAAGATTTTAATTTGTACTGTATTCCTTGCCTAGGCCCTGACCACGACGTACCTTGCTGTCAGTTTTGTGCTTTATTTAATCAGCGCACTATTCATCGTCGGTATATTTTTGCCTCTAAATATTTTGGTTCTCGGTTTATTTATCCAGAAATTATGTAGGTTAGCCATCCGACTACCAGGATTCTGAAAAAATGCAAAGATAAAGACAGAGACAGGCCGCCGAGGTCCAAAACTGCCGACGAAGCTTCTCCTAAGCCAGTCGCCAGTTTGCCGGTACTCAGTGAGGCGCTTTCGCAGCCCTTGATACCCACTACTTCTGATTCGCAGGCCTCTACTGAGACCCATTTGGAGTCCAGTATGCCGCGAGATACTTCCAACTGTGGAACCCGCAGATGGGTCCGGAGCAGCTGTGCAGGCACCGGCTTCTGAGGGTGTATTCAGGCCTACGGACTTGCATATTAAATCAACGCCTCCTTCATTACTAAGGCCTAAATCTCGATCCATGTCTAAAAAACCGACACCCAGGCCACATGCTCAGGCCTCTATGCCTAGAAAACAAATGATAAAAATGGCTGAAGATCTAATAACTCTAGTCAGGGGTAGCCAACTCCCCCCCCCCCCTTCTAAGAGGCCTAGGGCTGAGCTTGACTATGAATCTTCTGATCAGGATTCTGTTTTTTCTGACTCTTCTGATGACCTGTATTTGTCCTTACCTACTTAGGAGGATTCTGATGCAGAGGACTCTATTACCTCTGCTTCCCCTCCTGAGGATTTTTCTTTTGGGGAAACCTTACATACTCTAAGGGAGCATTTTCACTGGGAAAGCCAGGAATTTTCTGATTCAAAAAATAGGCTTAGGGATTTTCTTCTCCTACCTCAGCATAGGCCTTTGGCTATTCCTCCTGTACTAGACATTGTTGATAATGCTTTCTCTGAATCCAGTTTTGGCTTCTGATTCCCTGCCTCCTGCCCCCAGTAAACTTGACAGATACTACAGGGTCCCTGAGTCCCACAAGTTACTTTTCAAAAATCCTATTGCAGATCCAGAGACTGTTTCAAAGGGGACCAAGGGCATTAAGGCTTCTGCTGCTAAAAATCCTACCCCTTCTGATAGAGACTCCAGGGCGAGGATAGATGGGGTAAAAAGGTTTACACTTCAGCAACCTTGGCCATTAGAGCTTTAAACTGCCAATTTCATATGTTAAAATATCAGCAACATGTTATTGGACTGCTTAAACAGAAAATTATGTTGATTCCTGACTGTGTGGAAAATAAAGACTTACAGGATTTAATGCATTCTGCTGAACAACTTGGAAAAGATACTTTGCAATGTGATTTTGATTCTTTAGAGGCCTCTTGCAGGGCTGCTGTTACTGGGTCTGTGCTTAGAAGGCATGCTTGGCTTAAGGAGTGATCTTTGCCTGATCATGTTAAAGCTAAATTGTTGGATGCTCCTTTAAATCAGGACCGCCTGTTTGGCAACAAGGCTGAAGAAGTTCTTAAAAAGATGGAAGATAAAGCTAAATCTATGCAAACTGTTAAAGATTTTTTACAAGTTCAGCCTCCTAGATTTAGTAGGCACTGGCCCTCTAAGAATTGGTCCTTTCCAGCCCCTTCCAGGTCTTCTCAAGCCAAACCCAGACACAGCAAAAAACCCAGGTTTCAGTCCCAGGGAACTCACAGAACTAAGCTGTAGGGGGCCTCCACGTCCAAGTCTGGGAATAACAAGACTCCCCCCTATGGTAAATTGTCTCAATGACTTCCTTTTAAAATTTCCAAGCACTTATCTTCTGACTGCCCCTTTGGGGGGAAAGATTGCTCTTCATGAAAAGAACTGGGAGCTCATTACCCAGAACAAATGGGTTTTAAATATAGTGTCCCAGGGATACATATTTCACTTCCACACTTTGCCAACGCCAAATGGGTGGCCGGACCTACCCCCAAATCAGTGGGCAGAGGCTCAAAAACAAGTACTTTCTCTCTTAAGCATGGGGTCTATTCAACTGGTAGCAGAAGAGGAAAAGGGACAAGGTTTCTATTGAAGACTTTTCCTGGTACCCAGAAAAGACAAATCATGGCGTGCTGTCCTGGACCTGTCTACCCTAAATACCATTCTGGAGATTCCAAAATTCAAGATGCTGACTGTTCAACACAACAATTACTTCCTATGCTAGGCAAAGATGCCTGGTTGGCAACACTAGATTTAAAAGAAGCATACCTGCACATCCCAGTCAGGGAATCTTGCAGAAGATACCTTCCTCTTCAAAGCAGGCTACACGCAGTATCAGTTCTCTGCACTGCCCTTTGGCTTATCTACTGCGCCCAGGGTATTCACAAAGTGCCTAGCTCCAGTTATTGCATTTTGCAGGCAAAGAAGTATTTGGCTTCTCCAGAGCGAATTTTGGTTGGTTAAGTATTCAAATATACCCATACCTGGACGATTGTCTAATTCAGGCAGAAATTTTCTAATTCAGGCAGAAAGCCAGGACATACTTTTAAATTATCTGGCCTTTGTAAAAAGGGTTCTAACCTGTTTGGGGTACACCATAAAGGAAAAGAAATCACAAATGGTACCCTGTCAACAAATTACATTCCTGGGAGCAAGCTTGAATACAACTTCCCAGATGGCTTATCTCACGCCAGAAAAGCAAATTCATTTGACAACCTACTTCAAATAAGTGGCCACAAAAACCCTGCTGTCTGCAAGACAAATACTGCAAGCCTTGGGGTTCATGGCCTCCTGCATTCTTCTAATTCCATATGCAAGACTGCATATGAGGAAACTACAGTGGTATCTAAAAAGCCTATAGAGTCAGCATTCTCACAGCCTAGAAACAATGATTCCTATCATACCTTGCGTACACCTAGAGTTCCTTTGGTGGGCAGAGGTCTGCCACCAAAACAAGGGACTACCTTTCACACCACTCCCTGCCGCCCAAACCCTAACAACAGATGCATCAGACTTTTCATGGGGGCTCACCTGGCAGGGAAGTGCATTCAGGGCAAATGGAACCCAAGTGAAATGCACCTGCATATCAATCAAAACGAAATATTAGCTGTACAGAATGCTCTGACAGCCTTCAAGGACTACATTCATCCAGGACAACTAATGGTAAAGATGGACAACACCATGGTTATGTGGTACATAAACAAGCAGGGGGGGTACACATTCTTACCCCCTCTGCAGACTAGCCATGGCATTGTGGAACACAGCCTTGAGCTACCAAGTGCACCTACAAGCTCAATTCCTACCAGGAAAATTAAATACACTGGCAGACGGACTAAGCAGAAACCTCATGGACCCACACGAGTGGAAACTGGAACCAAGGATTTTCAGCATGTTGACAAGCGAATGGGGGAGCCCAGATATAGACCTGTTTGCCTCTCCCCAGAACTACCAATTGGACAAATTTTGCACATGGACTCCCCACAAACAAGCCGGGAAAGTGGATGCTCTGTCCTTCAGCTTGGAAAACCTATCAGTCTATGCCTTTCCCCCACTGCCTCTGCTCTCCAAAGTACTACTAAAAGTCAAACAGGACAAACCAAGGATGATTTTGATTGCTCCAGACTGGCCACACCAACACTGGTACCCCCTCCTGTGCAGTGTGTCACGGTTGTCTCCATGGCACCTGCCTCAGACTCCTTCCCTGCTGTCTCAGCAGGAGAACTAGATTCTGCACCCTCAGCTTCCAACATGAACCTTGCAGCCTGGCTAATTACTTAAACTCTCCCTTACCATCCCTCAGCAAACCTGTGATAGATGTCATCTTAGAGGCAAGGAGGCCTAGTACTAGAAAATCGTATGCTGAAAAATGGAAAAGATTCTGTGCCTGGAACCAGTCTCAAGGGATGAGCACAGCAGCGCCCAATTTACCTCAGATTTTACAATACTTAACTGAGATGCTTCACAAGGGCCTGACTTTTTCCTCCATTAAAATCCACGCCTCAGCCATTTCAGCTCATTATAACACAGAACCATCCCTCTTCTCTCATCCACTGCTCAATCAGTTCATCAGAGGGGCCAAACATTTGAGACCACCCAGGACAGCTCCAACCCCAGCCTGGGACCTTAACTTTGTATTGGAGAAACTCACTCTACCTCCTTTCGAGCCAGCTGCTACTGCAGACTTAAAATTTCTTTCTTGGAAAACAACTTTCCTTTTAGCAATCACTTCAGCTAGAAGGGTATCTGAATTTCAGGCCCTTATGGCAGTGGAGCCTTTCATTATCTTTCATGCGGACAGGGTGTCACTCAGAACCAATTCATCCGTCATGCCCAAGGTGGTATCCAGTGTGGCTCTTAATCAGTCCATTCATTTGCCAACCTTCTTTCCTAATCCACAGAACAAAGGGAAACTGATACTGCATTCCTTGAATGTGCACAGACAACTTAGATTCTACTTGGACAGGACTAAACCTCAAAGAAAATCTGAACAACTGCTGGTAGCATTTGCTGCATGGGCAGAGGGGAAGACTATTCAAAAAAAAAAAAACATTTCTAAATGGATAAGCCATTGGATTAATTTCTGCTATAAGCACCATGGAAAACATATCCCCCAGGGGATCAGACCTCACTCCACCAGGGCTGCATCTACTTCTACAGCCTTTCTCAGAGGCATTCCTACCAGGAACATCCTAGAAGCTGCTACCTGGAGTTCTGTACATACTTTCACCAAGCATTATCATTTGCCAATTTTCTCTAAATCCAGAGCTGGCTTTGCCACTTCGGTCTTGCAGGGCCTTATAGCTGGCCGTATTGCTATTTAAATTCCTCCTCCCAACCATAGCTTTGGGAATCTACCCAAATGTAATGACTGCAGCAGTGAAACACGAAGAACATAGTACAGTTGTGTACACTTACTATAAATGTAGATGTTCGAGTGTATTCACTGTTGCAGTCCTGGTTACCCTCCCTCCTGCCCCCTAACGTATTTTGGCTATACCTCTACTTTCCTTTACTATGCTTAAAAGCCTATTTGGTGTATTTGCTTTTTTGTTGGAGGTATACCTTTGTGTTTTTATGTTTAATTGCTCCCCATTAGGGGGGCACCTGACATCTGGGGCAAGAAAAACTGATGTAATGGCATCGGCTGCATGTCTTATACCCCTGCCGACCTGACGTCATGGAAGAAGGGACAGCAACTGACGCAGGACCCAAGACTTTGTTAATAAGTCCAACTGAGTGCAGCCTGCAAGCAGATTACCCAAATGTAATGACTGCAGCAGTGAATGCACGCAAACATCTACATTTATGGTAAATGCACACAACTGCACTTTCCAGAGTTAAAATAATTAACTTGCAAAAAAAAAAAAAAAATGCTGTCTTGTAATTTGCATATTACAAGGAATAGCCTCGAGCATGCACAGAAGTGAGTTGATGTCTGTTTGTTGACATAAGTGTGTCAACGTTAGTGACGCCAGTGTAGTAGCTGTTCGGCTATTGCTGCTATACCCATATAGTCTTTGTGTTAGCGAATACTTTTGAATGGCAGTTTCTAGAATTTTAAATGGATTATTCTAACAGTGACTACATTTCCTACTTAGGATTGCAGTTGGGCGTTACTTCAGTAATATTCAGATTTTGGCCTTTAAAATTCCACATTCTTGAACGCCCCAAACTAATGCATAACTAATGCACACTGTGCGGTCATGTGTGTAGTATTGTATTCACTTTATGTACACTTCGTAATAAGTGACCAAGTGGCTGTTAGTTTAATACTGAAAACCTCCATTTGTTTATATTTTCTCTGGAAAAACACAGTGTTAATAATTACCACAGGTGCCAAAGACTGAAAATTAAAGGCAAAAAAAAAAATTGTGAGCGCACTTCACAAATATATAAACAGCAGAGAGGTGTTTGTATAGAGGCTGTTTGGAGGATCCTTCTCAGACCACCAGGTATGCATTAGTGTCTCATCAGTGCATGTACACGCTTGAGCTTATTTGAGATAAGTCCAGTGCTCAACCAACCTCCAATCCTTCCATTGGCAAACTTTTTCTTGACTGATGAGTATCAAAGCTGAAATTAGGTCTTGTCTCTTCAGAGGTCTTAAGACTGTGGATGTTTGCCTGAATTTCTAACCTGGTGGTGTATCCCACTGTCCTTGATTCATCTTCTCTGAGGATTGGCTGCAACATGTGGCAGTCATTCTCTCTTTAGGTATACAGTCATGGATCTGAGGATGTTCATCGTGTTTCACTGTTGCAGTCATTACACTAGGGTTATCCTGCTGGCAGGCTACCTGCAGTCGGCCTGAATTCCAAAGTCCTGGTCTGGCATCGGTTGCTGTCGCCTCTTCCCTGACGTCAGTGCGCCAGGGGTATAAAAGGTGCAGCCGACGCCATTTTCTTCAGTCTTTCTTGCCGCACGGTGCCCGAAGCAAAAGCAGTTCGCAAGTGCCGGTCGGCCGACTCCTGAGATTTTCGAAATTGAATTTCAGAACTGAAGTCTTCAATAAAGCTAAGTACCCCATTGGGGAAACTTTTTCTTGCTCCAGACCGATGTCACTAAAAGTTAACAATTGTATTTCTTGTGGGAAGCAAATACCTCATAAGGATTTTCACTCTTACTGTATTCCTTGCCTAGGCCCCGACCACGACGTTGCTAGTTGTCGGTTTTGTGCTAGATTCAACCAACGCATTATTAAGCTTCGGTTTGATTTTGCTTTACATTACTTTGGCCGAAGATTTAATTATATAATGCCGTCGGAACAACCGACGACTGGAATTCATAAAAAACGCAAGGACAAAGAAGAGGACAGGCATCCGATATCCAAAACCGACGACAAAGCCTCTTCTAGGCCAGTCGCCGGTTTTCATTGAGGTGCTTTCGCAACCCCTAACACCCGCTACCTCAGAGCTACAGGCCGCCTCCGACTCCCACGTGGAGATACCTAGGCCTCTGGAAACTCAAGGTATTGGGCCTACGGAAACTGTTCCCTCAGATGAGTCTGGAGCCGCTGAGCAGGCATCGGCTTCTGAGGGTGTTTTCAGACCTACACAGCTTACTATCAGGACTACTTCAGCAACCAAGACAAAGTCTAAAACACCAATAAAGACAAAGAAACAAGTTCAGCATTCACCTAGACAGTCATCCATGCCAAAGAAACAGATGCTTAAAATGGCCGAGGACCTAATTACTTTGATCAGGGGTTCCCATCCCCCTCCTGATAAAAGGCCTAGGCAAGATACTGACTTATGATTCCTCTGACCAGGTTTCTATTTCCTCTGATTCCTCCTCTGAACAGGGATATTCTCTTCCTCCCTATGAGGATTCTGATGCTGAATAATCTATCCTTTCAGCCTCTCATCCTGAGGATTATTCTTTTGGGGAGACCCTGCACACCATGAGGGAGCATTTCCATTGGGAGAGCCAAGATTATTCTGAATCCAAGAAAAGGCTCAGAGATTTTCTTTTATTGCCTCAGCACAGGCCCCTTGCTATTCCCCTGTACTAGATATTGTTGATGATGTTTTTTCTAAATCCAGTTTGTCTCCTGATTCTTTACCCCCTGCACCAGTTAAGCCAGGTAAGTACTACAGGGTCCCAGATTCACATACATTTCTTTATAAAAACCCTGCTGCTGACCCAGAAACAATTTCACGGGGTCCCAAAGGGTCAAGGCTTCCACTGCAAAAAAATCCTGTTCCCTCTGATAGGGATTCAAGAACACTGGACAGATGGGGGCAAAGTCTACACCTCTGCTACTTTAGCTGTAAGGGCTTTAAACTGTCAGTTTCACATGCTTACATACCAACAATATCTGATGTCTTTGCTCAAACAGAAAATGCTTACAAGCCCAGAATGTACTGAGAATAAGGAAATGCAGGGTTTGTTGCATGCAGCTAAACAAGTATGAAAGCATACTTTGCAATGTGGTTTTGATTCATTAGAGGCTTCTTGCAGAGCCACAGTTACAGGTTCTGTCATTCGAAGGCATGCTTGGTTAAAGGAAGAAAGTTTACCTGAACATGTTAAAGCAAAATTGTTGGATGCTCCATTACAGCATGATACTTTGTTTGGTGTTAAGGCAGAGGAGGTGTTAAAGAAAATGGAGAATAAAGCAAAATCAATGCAGACAGTAAAGGATTTCTTACAGGTTCAGCCTTCCAGATTTCGCAGGAACTGGGCTTCAAAAAATTTGTCCTTTCCAGTGTCAGACAGGCCACAAAGAGGCAGATACAGACGCCCAAGAGGCAGATCTCAGCCACAAGGCACATACAGACTTAAGCAATGGGATGCTTCTGCCCCCAAAAGCAGAGAAGACAAATCTCAACCCTATAGGAAACAGTCCCAATGACTTACCTCTACCAATGGGTAGAGGCACAAAGACAAATTTCTGCTCTCATGGACATGAGGGCTATTCAAAAAGTACCACAGCAAGAGCAAGGACAAGGATATTACTCAAGACCTTTCTTGGTACCCAGAAAGGACAAAGCTTGGAGACCAGTACTAGACCTGTCTACTCTAAATACTTTCCTGGACGTTCCAAAATTCAAAATGTTGACACTACATCAACTTCTGCCCATGCTGGGCAAGAAGGCTTGGCTAGTTACTTTGGACCTCAAAGAGGCATACCTGCATGTCCCAATCAGACAATCATGCAGAAGATACCTCAGATTCATAGCTGGCTCAATACATTATCAATTTTCTGCACTGCCCTTTGGCTTATCTACTGCACCCAGGGTCTTCACAAAATTCCTGGCACCAGTAATTGCATTTTGCAGACAAAAAGGAATTCAAATATATCCCTACTTGGATGACTGCTTTATTCAAGTAGACAGCAAGGACATTCTACTAAAGCATCTGGCATTTGTAAAAAGATTATTAATTTGCCTAGGGTACACAGTAAACAAAAAGAAATCAAAACTAGTGCCCTCTCAAGAGATAATATTCCTGGGTGCAAGCTTAAATACCACTGCCCAGATGGCTTATCTCACGCCAGACAAACAAAGGCAACTGACTCATTATTTTCAAATGATGGCAACAAAAACCCAGCTACCTGCAAGAAAACTTCTGCAGGCTTTGGGCTTCATGGCATCCTGCATCCTGCTAATTCCATATGCAAGACTGCATATGAGGAAGCTACAATGGTATCTAAAAAGTGTTTGGACTCAACATTGCCACAGCCTGGAAACAATAATTACTCTCATTCCCTGGCTGCAACAGGAGTTTTGATGGTGGGCACTGGCCTGTCACCACAACAAGGGACAGCCTTTCACTCTACCCACAGCCAGGCAGACACTAACAAAAGATGCATCGGATTATGCCTGGGGAGCACACATGGCAGGAAAATGCATACAGGGCACGTGGCCCACAGACCAAATGCATCTTCATATCAATCAAAAAGAGATGCTAGCTGTACAGAATGCCCAGACAGCCTTCAAGATCTGCTACATCCAGGACAACTATTACTAAAGACGGACAATACTACAGTCATGTGGTACATAAGCAAGGGGGCAAACATTCCTACCCCCTCTGCAGGCAAGCCATGACTTTGTGGAAGACAGCACTGGCCTGTCAAGTACATCTGCAGGCACAATTCCTGCCAGGAAAGAAAAATACTCTGGCAGGCGACCTAAGCAGAAACCTCATGGACCCTCACGAGAGGAAACTGGATCCACAAGTCTTCAACATGATAACAAAGAAATGGGGATGCCCAGACATAGATCTGTTTGCCTCCCCTCACAACTGCCAACTACAGAGATTCTGCACAAGGACTTATCACTCACAAGCATGGAAGGTGGATGCTCTTATCATTCAGCTGGAAAAGCCTAACAGTTTATGCCTATCCACCACTGCCTCTACTCCCCAAGGTACTCCTAAAATTCAGACAATAGAAACCAAAAATGATTTTGATTTGCCCAGACTGGCCACGCCAGCACTGGTACCCAATCCTAAAGAGATTGTCTCAAGGACCAGCCTGGACTTTACCTCAAATTCCTCATCTGCTGACACAAAAAAAAATCAGATCCTGCACAGCCAACTCAGAACCTTAAATCTGGCTGCTAGGCGAATAATATAGCCACTCAGAACTCACCTCTCTCTAAAGCAGTTATGGATGTCATTTTGGAATCCAGGAGGCCCAGCACCAGGAAATCTTATGCAGAAAAATGGAAGTGATTCTGTGCTTGGAACCAGGCACAAGGACTTGAACCGCTTGTCCCTAATATTCCTCAGATTTTACAATACTTGGCTGAGATGCTGGACAAAGGCCTATCCTTCTCATCAATTACGATCCATGCCTCTGCCATTTCAGCTCATTACAATACGGAACCTCCTATTTTCTCTCATCCACTACTAAGGCAGTATCTCAGAGGGGCAAAAAACATAAGACCCCCAAGGAGAGCACCTATACTAACATGGGACCTCAACTTTGTCTTGGAAAAGCTCACACTGCCTCCTTTTGAGCCAGCCAATAGAGCTGAGATAAAATTCCTATCATGGAAAACTGCTCTGCTCCTAGCAATAACCTCAGCAAGAAGAGTCTCAGAGTTACAGGCATTAATGGCAGTGGAACCTTTCATCATTTTTCATCCGGACAGGGTTTCTTTAAGGACAAACCCAACATTTATGCCAAAGGTAGTATCCAGTGTGGCTCTTAACCAAACCATTCATTTACCAACCTTTTATCCAAACCCACAGAATAAAGGGGAGAGACTTCTGCACTCTTTGGACATACACAGGCAGCTACGCTTCTACTTGGACAAAACAAAAGCTTTCAGAAAAACTGAGCAACTTTTTGTGGCATACGCTGCAGGATCACAAGGAAAGGCTATTTCAAAGCAGACTATTTCAAAATGGATAGGACACTGCATTTGTTTCTGCTATGCACAGCATGGCAAATCAGTGCCTAAGAATATTAGGCCACATTCTACCAGGGCAGCAGCCACATCAGCAGCCTTTCTCAGAGGAGTACCAACCAAAGAAATTTTGGAGGCTGCAACTTGGAGTTCAGTGCACACTTTTACCAAGCACTATCACTTACCTCTTTACTCTAAATCCAGAGCAAGCTTTACCAGTGCAGTCCTGCAGGGCCTCATAGCCACACCTAATCCTGTTTAGACCCAGTCGCCCAACCTCAGCTTTGGGATTCAACCCAAGTGTAATGACTGCAACAGTGAAACACGATGAACATAGTACAGTTGTGTACCTACCATAAATGTAGATGTTCGAGTGTATTCACTGTTGCAGTCCAGGTTACCCTCCCTCCATCCCTCTTTCAGTGCTGGGACTTATCTGTACTTCTCTATTCTATACGACCTATGTGGTGTATTTGCTTGTAGAAGAAGCTAATGTTTATGTTTGTGCATGCTTTTTTATTTGCAAATTTTTTAGCCTACCTTTTTGGGGGCACCTGACATCTGGGGCAAGAAAAACTGAAGAAAATGGCATCGGCTGCATCTTTTATACCCCTGGCGTACTGACGTCAGGGAAGAGGCAACAGCAACTGACGCCGGACCATGACTTTGGAATTCAGGCCGACTGTGGGTAGCCTGCCAGCAGGATAACCCTAGTGTAATGACTGCAACAGTAAATACACTCGAACATCTACATTTATGGTAGGTACACAACTGTACTTTCTCAGGACTGGAGACCCTCACTCTGTGTCTGTTTCACAGCATTACACATGCAGTCAAGCCCTGGTTGAGGAGGCTATGTGTTAGCCTCCATTCCAGAGGTTTAAATCTCAGGACCTGAATTTCAAACAGATTGACTGCCTTGTGGGAACTAGAGTTGTGCATATGGGAGTGCATTATGAGGGTTTTTAGTCTGAAGTCTGTTCCAGTCGATTGTAGACCTGTCTGCATTCCTCACCAACTTTTAGATAGCATACAGTCCAGCATGGGGTCCACATTTATAAGCACTTTCCAATAATTTCCTGTGTGATCATTGCTACTTGAGCACACACTCATTGGGGGGGGGGGGGTTGTCTTGATAATTGATCATCCTCAAAATGTATTAAGTTTCAAAGGATGTTAAGGCTACTGTCTGTTAGATGGAGAGATACAGGTCCAGTTTTGCCCTCTACATCTTCATGAGAAGGCCTCCACCTTTTTGTAGATCTTTGCAATGTAATTAGAAACATCTAAGAGTAGTTACTGGCCTCCATCCCTTTGTTTCAGAATTACCTAATAGATTCCCTGGGGAGGAGGCCTGAAAAAAGTAAATAATTTCCCCGTGGGAGTCAAGTCATTGAGGGTACAATTAGTGCACCATGGAAGCATTCTGTTTCTGTTTTGTCAGCTTTTACAAGTCACAGCCTAAGTGGGCACAGGTTTCAAAGTCCATATAATTTTGCCACAAACATAGCCCGTTTATTATTCTGCCATTTTCAGAATCACTGTACTTACCTAGTCTTCTTACCCCATTTCCAGAATCAGGTAGCATGGATTGCTCTGGAGATGCTTGAAAACTTCCCAAAGTCTGGGCTGAAGGAGGATCTTTGCAAGACCCTACCCACTGCTTTCATGCATCTGATATTGTGTATCACATGATAATGTAATTTTGAGTTTGCTAACACTTAAGGATTGCAGTCCCATGTATGATTCTGTGCATGTACTGTAGCTGAGGTTACTTTCCTCAAGGAGAGGATCAGTAATAGAATGCTAGATGTTCATTTCTTGGAGAAGTACACTTTAGCTAACATGCCCAGGACTCACCTGATTCACTGCTGGTTTGCATAACTTCCTGTACAAAGTTGCCATTTGTACTTTCTGCTACACACAGAGTATTCACCAAGGTGTTGAGGATGGTGGATAAAGCCATACAGGAAGAGGGGTCTCTGATGATGTGAGGTAGTGCCAGCTATGCCAGAGAGAGTAGGACAGTGCATGTATAACATATGCCAGCATAATTAGTTGGAGTTTTGTAAAGAATATTATGTAATTTGAATAACAAACTGATTTGTATAGTTTGCATTAAAATGCATCAACAGTGGGTCCTGATGGACAGAAAAGAAATATACATGTATGTCAGGCTGTATTGTAACTGATGAAATGTATATATGTTAACAGAGGATGCTGGAAGGGAAGGGGTTAAGCTCAGCCCAGATTACATTAATAACAAATATCTTGAAATTAAATGACTTAGTTTAGGTCATAAAGATTTTATCTCACAGTCCTGAATGTAGCCACAGACCAAATGTCTGGTCTGGGATCCTGATCTTATTGTCCTTAATGGTGACCTAATTGCTACCCTGGGGTGCCAGATAATGGCTAGTTAGTCTCTGCAGAATGATGAAAGTATTGAAATTGCTTTAAAACCTCCAGATGCTATACAAAGCTCCAGGTGTGTATTGTGACATGTCTGTACTAGATCCTAGCTTAGTCTCTAGTCAGGGGTAGTGTGGGAACCACAGAATCAGGTGACCAGATGTGATGTCATTCTGCAGCCAGCACTGAAATTGTATTTTGATATTAGTGAGAGATGTGATAGTGTCACTCAGCACTCTGTTTTGGGAACCTGACAGCAAAGACACTCACCATCTTCATCTTGCCTTGCTTTAGTAAGTAACTTGACTAAGGGAACAGTAATTCTTCATTCAGTTAGGAAAATAGTGAGATTAGCTAAAAGTATTGATTTTTTTCTGCATCTGTCTAAAGTCTCTCCATCTGTGTTATTTTTTTATGTCCTGTAAATTGAAACTCTGGTATTTATTGTAAACATATAATCTGAAGTAGTTACTTCATTTGATCTGCAACCTGTGGGTAGTCGGATCCGACCTCGGATCCGAACCGGCAGCTTTCCAAGCTCCAAGATCCGAGCTCCTAGCTCCTCCCCCTACCCATAATCCCTTGCTACCAACCACATTACCTCAGATCGTTTTTTGCCGCGGCTAAAGACAGTTGCTTCATAGTGAAGAGCTTCTGGCCTGGTGAGATTGTTCTAATTATAGATTTTTTTTTCTTGTTTAAACTTGTGTGTGTGTGTTTTAAAATCAAACCTAAAAACCCCTTTTAAAAAAAAAAAAAAAAACTAATCTCCCTTTAGTTTAACTTTATCTCTCCCCCTCCCCCCCTAGTGTTTGGGTGTGTGTGTGAGAGGGCTTTATGGCTGAATCTGAGGCCATATTTTCAAAATGTACTGAGTGTGGCCACAAGCTTTCCCCAGCTGATGGCCACACTCAGTGCGTTTTGTGCCTGGGGGAAGCCCATCTATCAGAGGCCTGTCAGATATGTGTGGCCTTCAACCCCCGGGCACTCAGGGACAGGAAGAACAAGCTGATCCTGGCGGGAAAACTTCCCCAGGAATCAGCTTCTTCTTCCTCTCCCAGCCGGGTTCAAGCTACTCCTGTAGCTTCGGCGCCGGCTACTCCAGTAGCTGTACCTGGGACTCAACCTCCCTTATCAGGTACCAGCTCTGTGGAATCTAGTGCTTCTTCCCACAGGGAGAAGAAGCACAAGGACAGAGAGGGTCACAGATCAAAAAGGCGGGCCGAGTCTCATCCCTCGGCCCCGCCTGAAAAAATTCTGAAGTCCCCTGTGAGGGTCTCCGGATCCTTGTCCTCTCGGCTCCGTTCACCTTCTTTTTCTCCGGAGCCGGAGGAAGAGGATAGGTCTCCCTTGAGGTCTTCGAGGCGACCCTCCCGGCCCGCCTCGACTGCCTCTTTGCAATCTACACGAAGCATCTCCGAAGCAGACATGGATCGGATGATGCGAAGATTTCTGCAGACCCAGATGCAGATGGGGATGCTCTTGCCTCCCCCCCCCCCCTTTGGGAGGGAGTGCAGCCCCCATTTTCGCCCCGATCACTCCTTCTCCGACCCGTTTTCAGGTCTCAGAATTGTCGGATCCAGGCCCTTTCGGACCCGGGGATACGTCGGCGCCGATAGCGGTTGTGTCTTCGCCGACTATACCTTCGAGCTTGTCGGATCCGAGCTCTCGGGGCCGAGGGTTGAGCATCGGATCTGAGGGTGTGGTTGTGTCTTCGGCGCTGATTGGGTCGGAGTGCACCACTACCTCGGGTCCGATTGCTTCGGCTCCGACCCCGATCCTATCCTCGGAGCCAGGGAGGTTACTTTCTCAGGCTGGGGACAGTGAATCTCCCTCGGCTTTTGAGGTAGTGGAGAGGGTACTGTCGAGGTCATCCAGGTCCCCAACTGGGCCTTCGGATCCACCCGTGCCCCCACTGTATCAGGGTCTGTCTTCGATCATCCGTCCATCTGGACAGCCTGCCCAAGCCCTCCAGTTGGTTCCTATGGAGGAACACCACCCTCTTGGACGAGCCCTCTTGGACAGTCCCAGAGGCGCCTCGGAAGCATCTGTGCAAAAGGAGGCACCTGGACTCCCCCGAGTCCATTACCACGGATACGGATTTGGATGATACGGAGGGCTCCCCAAGGTCACCCCCTGAAGATGTCTCCTTCGGAGACATCATGGAAATGTTGCGTATAAGAGAGGGTTGGTCTGCCCAAAAGCCCTCCCTGGACGAGTCTGTATTTCTGGAGGCCTTTGAGGCAGGCCCATCTACCTCCTGGGTGTCCCCCCAGCTGACCCCTTGGTGGATCTAATTACCACCAGGGCTTGGAAGGAGCCCGACACCGTGGAGTCTATCCCTAGATAACCAGACAAGGTCCTCAGCTCTCCCTCTGATAGACTTTCTTGGTCCAAAGGCGCGCCGGTTGACGCTATGTTGGTGGCGGCGGCCACTAGGAAAGAACTTGCCCAGGAAAGTTCTTCGGTCCATCCGCCAGACAAGGAGTCCCGGGCATTGGACCGTATTGGGAAGCGGATGTTTGCTTCAGCGACCTTTGCCATAAGGTCGCTGAACTACATGGCACACACCATTAGGCTACAGCGTGACTTAATTAAGGAATACGCTGCAGCCCCTCCGGAGTCCATGTCGGTCCCAGACAAAAAGGTTTTTGAAACCCGAATGGCCACTCTGAAGTCCATATCAAATACATCTATGCGGCTTCTTTCCCATGCCACAGAAGGAGCCGCTAGAGCTAGCGGAGCTGGAGTGGTCTTGCGACGTCACTCCTGGCTCCGCCTTTGCGACTTCACTGAACCCTTTAAGGCATCCTTCGCGAATGCCCCTTATGACGGTTTGGCCTTGTTTGGCTCAACAGTTCGCGACACGCTGGTCCAAAGCGAAAAGGATGGGAAGACGCTGTCGGCCGTCGGAGTCCGCTTCTCTAGCCCCCAAAGATCCTTCTCCAGGAATCAGAGGGGGCAAAAGAAGCTGTGGTTCCGTAAATCTCAGCAATCCCGTCCTGCTGCGGACAACTCATCCTCTAGAGGCAGAGGAGGACAAGGTGGACGCCAGCCCAGAGGCAGAGGGGGGCCGCGTAACTTCGGGTCTAGAGAACCTTTCTTGGACAGACCCGCGCAACAGCCCTGAGGGCATGCCCGACTGTCCCTCTCTGGAGGCAGTCGGGGGGGCGATTATCGGAGCACCTGTCAAACTGGGAGTCCATTACAAAGGATCGATGGGTGCTCTGGATTATATCCAGAGGTTACACTATACCGTTCACCCCCAAACCCAAAGCGTCTCCCGATGTTCCACCCCATCAGAGGGAGTCCGCAGCTCTGGAAATTTCAGAGTTGCTAAGAAAAAGAGCCATCCAGCCCGTCCCCCCAGATCAGTCCGGGTTGGGTTATTACTCCAGGTTCTTCTTGGTGCCAAAGAAAACGGGGTACCTCAGATCCATCCTAGACCTCTCGTCCCTGAACCTGTTCATACCCAAGGAAAAGTTTTGGATGGTCACCCTCCAGTCTATTCTCCCCCTTCTGCGGGAGAATGACTGGATGTGATCGTTAGACCTCAAAGATGCGTACTACCATATACTAATGGACAGACAATCCAGGAGGTTCCTCCACTTCCGGCTAGGAGCCAGTCATTATCAGTTCAGGGTTCTTCCATTTGGCCTAACCTCAGCCCCCAGAGTGTTTACCAAAGTCATGGCAGTGGTTGCAGCCCACCTGAGACTCCAGGGCATTCAGGTGTTCCCTTACCTAGACGACTGGCTCCTCACCACCCCCAACAGGCATCTTCTAGTTGTGGCGAGAGATTACGCCCTCTCTCTGGCCCGTCGTTTGGGCATTTCAGTAAATCTAAAGAAATCCTGCCTGTGCCCCACTCAAGCCCTAGAATTCATAGGGGTCAGGTTGGATACTCGGATCTCCAAAGTGGTTCTTACATCGGTCAGGCTGAACAATTTGTCTGTTCAAGTCTTGGACATTCTTCGGAGCCCTGCTCCTCCAGCAGAATTAGTCCTGAGGGCGCTAGGGTCTATGTCAGCAGCGATCGGCCTTTCTCTTCATGCCCGTCTGTGAATGCGAGTGTTACAGTGGACTCTCCAGGTCCAATGGTCGCTATCGGTTCATCCCTTAGACATGCCGATTCCCCTGAGCAGGGCATGCAGGGACTCCCTTCTTTGGTGGTTACAGGCTCAGGAACTCAAAGAAGGGAGACCCTTTGTGATTCCCCCAGTCAAAGCTTCTTGCCTCGGGTGGGGGGGGCATTACACGGGCAAGTCCGTCCAAGGCACGTGGACTCCTCTAGAGACTGCATTGCATATCAACGTCCTAGAGATGAGGGCAGTGCTTTTGGCGTTGCAAGCTCTTCATCACCTTCTTCCTCTAGGGACTATTGCAATCCAGACGGACAACATGTCCGTTGTCTGGTACATAAACAAACAGGGAGGGACCAGATCTTACCCCCTGTGTCGAGAAGCCATGAGAGTGTGGGAATGGGCGATTTCCACCAACCGCTTTCTGGTAGCAACGCACATTCCGGGACGGTCCAACATATTAGCGGACAAGTTAAGTCGGGTATTCCTCAGCCCTTACAAGTGGTCTCTGAATCCGTCTGTCGCGAAGCAGATATTCCTCAAGTGGGGTCAACCTCGCTGCGACCTTTTCGCTTCTCCCCTAAACACAAAATGCAGCGATTACTTCGCGATAGTTCCCCCCAGAGGGGAATCCCCCAGGGACGCTCTGGTTCATGCTTGGCCGCGCGGTCTCCTTTATGCGTATCCTCCTCTTCCTCTGATGATGAAATTCATCCAGAAAGCCTGTCGGTTGGGGAGCAGAGTGATTCTCATAGCCCCATTCTGGCCTCGACAAATCTGGTTCCCCTTTCTGCAGTCTCACAGTGTGGCTCCCCCATGGATTCTGGACCCCAGACCAGACCTAATCTCTCATCCGACGAGATGCCACACTCCAAACCTGGTCAACCTCAAGCTCACGGCTTGGTTGATCCAGTTCCATTAATGGCTAGGACTCCCGGTATCTCATCCCCTGTTAAGGCCATTCTGGTGGCAGCTCATAAGCCATCCACCAGAAAGCTCTACAACAGTAAATGGAAACGCTTTTCCATCTGGGCTAAGGATAAGGAATTGGATCCCTTTACGGTTCCTATTCCCACTATCCTGGACTTCCTGTCCCTTCTTTTTAGACAAGGAGCTAGTGCATCCACGGTTAAGGTCCAGCTAGCAGCCATCTCTCATTATCACGTAGGGGATGGCGTAGATTCTTTGGCGTCAGCAAAAATATGCAAGACCTTCTTAAAAGGCGTGTTTCTCTTAAAGCCCCCTATTAAGCCGGCAATTCCTCCATGGGATCTTACCTTGGTCTTACAAGCATTAACAAGACCACCTTTTGAGCCGTCGGCCTCAGTGCCATTAAAATTCTTATCTTGGAAAACAGCCTTTTTGGTCGCTATTACTTCAGCCAAACGAGTCTCAGAATTGCAAGCTCTGTGCATTAAGCATCCATACCTTATTTTTCACAAAGATAGAGTGGCCCTCAGGACTAATCCTTCCTTTCTGCCTAAGGTAGCCACAGAGGCTAACATTAATCAGTCAATTAACCTTCCTGTTTTCTTCCCGAATTTCCAAAACAAGGGTGAATATACATTGCACAAATTGGATGTACACAGACAACTATGTTTTTACTTGCATAGGACTAAAGATTTTCGCAAGTCAGACCAGTTGTTTGTTTCTTATGCTAAGTCAGCCATGGGCAAACCAATTTCTAAGGTGACAGTGGCAAATTGGATCTCTCAGTGTATTAGACAGGGATACACATCATCTGGGAAGCCAGCTCCGGTTGGCGTGCATGCGCATTCTACTAGATCTGTGGCTACCTCGACGGCTTTTTGGTCTAGAGTTCCGGTAGATGATATTTGTTCAGCAGCTACCTGGTCCTCTTCCCATACGTTCATTTCTCATTACAAACTGGACATGATCTCCAGAAGTAGGGCTTCCTTTGGCTCCGCGGTGCTTCGGAATATCCTTCCGTAGGGACCACCCAGGGTCTTAGGTAAGCTGGGGACTCTGTCCCACAGGTTGCAGATCAAATGAAGTAACTACTTCAGATAAAGAAGTTATGTACTCACCATAACGTTCCATCTGAGTAGATACTTCATTTGCCTGCATCCGACCCCCCCCCTGCCATCCCTCGAACCTCGGTAAGATATTGTTCCTTTGGAGTTTTTCTCCGTCTTTAGCCTATAGGGCAAAATATCCGATCTGAGGTAATGTGGTTGGTAGCAAGGGATTATGGGTAGAGGGAGGAGCTAGGAGCTCGGATCTTGGAGCTTGGAAAGCTGCCGGTTCGGATCCGAGGTCGGATCTGACTACCCACAGGTTGCAGACAAATGAAGTATCTACTCAGATGGAACGTTATGGTGAGTACATAACTTCTTTTTCAGTATTTTCATGGTTTCCATTGTTATTATTTTTTATTAAATATGTCTAAACCTTTCATTGTTGCTGGTCAATTAGAAAATAGTTTAACCCTTGAGAGTAATTGCATATATTTGGTGACACTGTGGCTTTATGCTCCTGAAAGTCTTGCCACTTGGTTAATACTACCATTTGTATAAGTTTTAATTTTACTAAGAGTAATTAGGTACCCTGGTAAGAGCCTTAAAGTAGCTGGCTGGTGGCAGTGAATCTACCTTATAGTCTGGGTGGAGGTGGTAAATCTGTGCCAGCCTTTTCCAGGTGTGTGTGTGTGTGTGTGTGTGTGTGTGTGTGTGTGTGTGTGTGTGTGTGTGTGTGTGTGTGTGTGTGAGCTACTTGGAACAGGGATACAGAGCACTGATTTCTGCAGAGAGAAAGGCAGAGTTGTATTTGGGGCCTGGAGAGGAATTCTAGCCTCAGGTCTGGAGTGTGCTCCCTGTGTGCTTTTAAGTGAAATTGTGCTTAATGCAGAGAGCTGCATCTGAAAATATTATGTGTATCCATTTTTGTTCAAAGTGAACGTTCCCCCACTGGTGTCAGTGGTGAGCGTTTGGCTTCTTGATTACTGGTCCAGAGGAGGGACATCACAGAGTCTCCTGGAAGTCCTGCCAGGTGATGCCCTGGAAGCAACCAACTTTTGAGTGTATCCCTGGATGAAGTCCATATGGGGTCACCTTAACTTGGGAAAAAAAAAAACTTTTTTCTGGTCCTGTCTTTGAGATAGCCCTGTATTGCAGCAGAATTGAGCACTCTCTACCTCTAGACATGTCTCATTTTGATCATGGCTTTGGTCATCTGAATGAGGGTGCTGCACTTCGTCCTGACTTGGAATCTGCTCTGCCTTCTGAATTTGATGGATGCATTATTTTTATTGTTCCATTTGCTGACCTGTAAAAGCAGTAGAGAATAAATTATCCAAGACATCAGAACCAGTATGATGTGCTGATGGACATACTGTGGTCAGACCCTTGTTGTTATACCCTAGAATGCTCGACTATCTCCACAGATTGACTGGTCTGTGTCTTTTCTATAACCCACCCCATCACAAATCTTTAGCTCCGTGTCTTGCAAGATCTGATCTGATATTGTCCATTTTCATTCTTCCTCGGCCATTGGGTTTGGATCCAACCCTTTTGTTATTTTAGCTCGTGGCTACTTGAGCTCCTCCCCTGCCCACAATACACCAATGCCCAACATACCTCAGATCTTTGCTGCTTTCCCTTTTGGATGTGGCTGCTTTGAGCTCTTGAGCATTTCAGCAAAGAGATAAATTTCTTCCTTTTTGTTTCCTATAACATATTAGAGTCTTTTCCATCTCTAAATCTTCCCTTTCTACACTCTTTAGTGTAATCTTATTACCATAGTTGATAATCTTATTTCTCCTTTCCCTCTTACACTTTTTGGTGTGTTTAATTACCATTGCTGGTAATTTTTCTTCATCTCTATTTTTAATGGTAAAAAAAGAAAGAACAACAAAAAAAACTTCTGCAATTTTTGGTATTTTCAAAATGTCTGAAAAAAGGTCCTTCTGGCTTTAAAAAGTACCAGAAACGTTGGTACAAGTTGTCCCTTTTCAATGCACATACTTTGTGCAAATACGGTTTGGTCCCAGACCATCTTCAAGTAGATTGTTCAATCTATAAAGCCTTCAACCCGCGAGCAGTCACAGATAAGAAAACTGTTTTAATCTTGAAAGAATTGCTCCCCTCCTCCTTTGCAGAGGCTATTTCTGGGGCTCAGCCCCCCAAACCTAAGTTAAAGGAGCCTTCATCTAAGTATTCAAGGCCTTTGGGATCCTTGACTCACTCATTGAATCTTATCACAGAACTACCACGGACAAAAGTATAAGTTGGATCCGAAGATTGCTCCTTCTCAGCTGGTGTTGGAGTCGATAAAGGCTTCCTCTGATCCTAGTCTTTGGATCTGAGGCCATTGCCCAGGGCCCAGGTTTTGCCCATCCATAGACCTGATATCCTCTAGAGTACTTTCCCCATACCTTGAATCCCGCTGGCACTCAAGGTCTCCATCGGGAGCTTTTTCTCGTTCTTCTAGAAGTCTGACCAATGCTTATGGGGACAGAATAATGAGGAAATTTCTCTCGGTGCAGATCCAGATGAGAGTTTTCCCAGCTGTTACCCGTTTGAGTCAGGAAGCCCTTGTTTGTTGATCTCCACCAATGTTGGCTTCTTCTCCGATCCAACCTATCGTTTTGGAGTCTATGGATCCAAGTCTCCCAGGACCATCTAGATCGGATTCAAAGATGATAGTATCTTCAGCTGTGAGGCTGTCTATGAGTGCACTAGATCCCACTGTTTCGGAGTTGGATGATTTTTGGAGCTGAAGCATCCCTATCTAATCTGAGGCATTAGAGTCGACTCCGACGTTTTGGAGCTCTTTTTCCCCATCAGATCCTCAACATTGGACAGCTTGGTTCTGACCTCCACATGGGGTGGACTGCCTTCAGGGCAGGGGGAGCTGATGGAGGAGAAGCATATCTTCTTGGCTTCATTGGTTTCCTTCTCCCTGAAGCATTCTGCCTTAGAGGTAGTGGAGAGAGAGTGTTCTCTGCTTCGGGAGGATGGACGGTTCCTATCCCCTCAGATCTTCCCTCTGTGCATTGAGCCCCATCATTCAACGCCATAGAGACAGCCAGCCCAAAGACTCCAGGTTACCCATCAGAGTATTACAATTTCTTCTGGCACTTTTTTGGAGCACCCGACTGAAGAAGTCCCTAGGAAGAGGAAGTGCAAGACGAGGCACTTGGACTCCCCACAGGAGTCCATCACTGAAGAAACTGATTTTGATGAAGGGGAAGGGTCCCCAAGATCACCACCCGTCGACTTTTCATTCAGAGACATCCTTGAGATACTTAAGCAGAAAGGTGGTTAGTCTACTGATAACCCCTTTCCAGAGGAATCGATATTCCTGGAACATTTTGGGTCTGACCCATCTACCTCCTGGGTAACTGCCTGCTGATGATCTCATTGACTTGATTTCTGGATGGGTGTGGAAGGAGCCTGATATAGTTGCGCCAATCCCCAAAAGACCATATTGGATTCTGGCACCACCTGTAGGAAGAGAGGTCTGGAGCAAGGGTGTGCCAATAGATGCTATGGTCATGATGGTGACCATAAAGAAGGAACTTGCTGAGCAGAGTTCCTCGTCCATCCCCCTAACAGGGAGTCTAGGGATTTGGATAGATTTGGGAAGCATGTGTATCAGCGACCTTTGCCCTTAGCTTGCTGATTTACCTGGCACGCTTTACAAGACTACAAAGGGGGCTTGATAAAGGAATTGTCAAAATCCCTTTCTGGAACTACTGCTGCTGAGGCTCAGACTTTGTGGCCTCACAGTTGGCAACCCTACAATCCATTTCTAATTCATTCTTTTTTAATTTTCTCCAAGTCTTTTGGGTTTCTAATACCATGATGGGAATAGACCCCATTCCTAAGTCAAAGTGCAATTAAAGTTCATGAAATTAGTATTGTTTCAATCTTTGATGTCAGCCAGTAGTGCACTTCACAGCACTCGCAGTTAATATGGAGTTACATGTATTGGTAACATATCTGTTGCTCCTACTACTTTTGGAACTGTTTGGGTATCTTTCTTCCACAGTCCTCTTGTTTCTGCCTGTAGATCCTGATATTTTATGACTTTGTGTCTGTCTGTATGCAAGACACTGCAGTCACTGTGTGTGGCAGTTTCAATGATCAATGCTACTCTTGTCTTCTTTTCTTGGACCACTATATCTGGTTTTCTAGCATCTGTCTTTTGAACTGTTGGTAATGGATGATCCTATGTGAAGTAAACTTCTTCATTTTCTGTGATGTTTTGTGGCTCATGTTTCCAGTGTTTTTCAGCGAGTTCACTACCATAATGTTTGCACAATCCCCAGTGCAACAGTCTCGCCACATTATTATGCCTTTCAGTATACAGTCCTTCTGCCATTGGTATGTCTCAACGAGGTGTGCAACTGTTTCCACTTCGGTTTTACAAAACCTACATTTGTCTGTTTCTTCCATATGTTCAATGGACTTTATAAACCAACGTGTATGCAGCCCACTATCTTGGGCCGCCAATATTAACCTTTCATCTCTTGGTTTGAATTCGCCTCTCCTTAACCATTCCTGAGGTTTATCTCATGCAGCTGAAGGTGCGTCAAGGGTGGCAGATTTAGACATTTCCATCAGGAGGTATGCTTGGATGCGCTTGTTTGATTTTGTGAAGCTCTTCAAGTCTTATTTCGCTGTTTGGACGTAAAATAAAGGGCACACTCTCCAGGTGTGAGCAAGATGGAAAGACCCTCGATGCAGTGGGAGTATGTTTTTTAACCCTTCATAGAACCTTCTCTAGGAATCAACAAGGTGGTTGAAAGACCTGGTTTAGAAAGTCCCAAGGGTCCTTTCCAAGATCTGTGTGGAGATGGTTTCCCCAGAAGGGGGACCTCAAATGGAAGATACTGCCCACATTGCAGAGGAGGCTCACAGAACCAAGGATAGAGATTCCTTATTTCCCCTCTGGAAACAGTCAGGGATCAGTTGTCCCTGCACCAGAGAGCCAAGCTAGACATCACAAAAGGTATGTGGTTGCAGAAGATTATTTCCAGAGATTATATAATTCCCTTTTCCCTTCCACTTCTATCTGTATACAAATGTCCTGATGTTCCACCCAGTCAGAGGAAAGCAGCAGCACTAGAAATACAAAAGGTGATAGAAGAAAGAATTATCCAAGAGGTCCCACCAGAATAGCTAGAATTCAGAACTTACTCAAGACTGCTAAAGAAAACAGGGGACTGGAGACTGATTTTGGATCTCAGCAACTTGAACAAATCAATTCAACATACAAAGTTTTGGATGGTCACAGCTCAGTCCATTCTGCCCTTCTTGTGCAAGAATGACTGGATGTGCTTGCTAGACCTTTTGGATGCATACTACCACATAAAAATTAACAGAGAGCCTAGAAGGTATCAGTGCTTCTGACTGAGGGGCAGTCATTACCAGTTCAGTGCACTGCCCTTTGGCCTCACAACAGCCCCCAGAGCATTCAGCAAATGCATGGCAGTATTAGCAGCTCACTTCAGACTACAGGGATTCCAGGTGTTTCCATACTAATACGAGCATGAGATCATGTACTCCAGACTTGCTCCCATCTGGGGATAACCATAAATTACAACAAATATCAGTTAGAACCATCTCATACATTGGAATTCATATGAACAATTTTCAACATGGCATCAGTGACCGCTTCTCTTCCTCTTTCAAGAGTACAAACAAACAGATTCCAGGTCAGAAAAATATTTCTTGGTACCACAATCTCAGCCCGATTGATTCTACAAGCCTTGGGATCAGTGTCGATGGCTATAGTCTTAGTTCCTCTAGCAAGATTTTACATGAGAATTCTTCAGTGGATGTTACCAACACAATGGCCTATTCTTTACCAACACGTCATCCCAAATAAGAATCACTCAGGCATGTAAAAGAGATATCTTTTATGGTGGATTCGATCAGATCAGGTTCTAGAAGGCCATCCTTTCATTCTCCCTCAGCCCAAGGACATAGTGACCTTGGATGCATCCCAGATTGGGTGGGGGGGACAATTCCTGGGAAAAAAAGGTACAAAGCAAGTGGCTCCCAGAAGAGGCCAATATGCGTATCAATGTCCTGGAAATTAAAACAGTGTTCTTAGCTTTGCAGGCCTTCCAAGACGCTCTACCTTTCGGGATGATTGCTACTCAGACAGACAATATGTCAGTATTTTTGTACATCAACAAACAAGGAGGAACCAGGTCTTAACCCTTGTGTCGAGAAGCCCTAAGACTGTGGCAATGGGTGATTTCATCCAACTGCTTTCTGACAGCAACTCACTTTTCCGGGGAAGTCCAACGCAATAGCAAACAAATTGACCAGGTCCGTATGACTACCTCATAAGTGGTCTATCAACATAAAGGTGGTAGCAATTATTTTTTGCCAGTGGGGCTGGCCTTGCTGTGATCTCTTGCATCTCACTGAGGGAATCACTGAGAGATGTACTACAAATTGGCCCCCTTGCCTCCTCTATGCATATCCCCCAACTCTCTTGATCCCTAAATTTCTGCAGAAAACTTTCTGGTTGAAGAGTCATCCTCATTGCACCATAATGGCCTCAACAGATTTGGTTCCCCTTTCTTTGGCCTCCTGTAATTTACCCACCTTGGATTCTGGATCCAATTCCAGACCTCCTGTCTCACCCGACAGGCATGATTCACCTAGATGTCTCAGACCTAAGCTGACAGCATGGTTTCTCGACTTGCCAGTTAATTCATACTCTTATACCCTGTCTGTGATATACTTTTATCTTCCCATAAAGGTTCTACAAGAAAACTACAGAAGTAAATGGAAGAGGTTTGTTTTTTTGGGCACTTCAGAACATATTGATCGTTTTCAACCCATGTACAAAGTGTCTTTGAGTTTTTGGCTATAATATTCAATGAAGGAGCTAGCTCCTCTACCATTAGAGTTCATTTAGCAGTCATCTCTGATTTTTGTATTGGATTTGAGAAATCCACCCTGGCTTCATTTAAACCTTCTTGAGAGTTACCCTTCTTTTGAGACCTCCTTATAAAGATCCATCTCCCCCATGGGACTTAAATTTGGTAATACAGGCCTCGATTCATTCCTCATTTGAACTAGCAGCAAAATGTGCTGTTAAGTTTCTGACCTGGAAGACTGTCTTTCTGGTGACTGTCAGCTCTGCTAGAAGAATTTCAGACCATCAAGCATTATATTCTAAACCTCCCTACTTAATTTTTCATAGGGACGAAGTACAGTTACAAACCAATCCTCCTTTCCTTTCTAAGGTGGTGTCAGAATCTAACCATCAACCATTCCATTAATCTGCCAGTTTGCTTTCCAAAATTTGCAAACAAAGGTGAATATACGTTGTACTTATTGGATGTTCACAGACAGTTACGTTTTTACTTATATAGAACAAAAGAAATTAGAAAGACTGATCAATTATTTGTCTCCTTTGCAGATTCTAAATTGGGTAAATCAGTTGGAAAGGTAACTTTGGCCAGATGGCTGACAGATTATATATCAATTGTCCACAATTTGGGACTGTCCTTACCAAAACCCTTAAGAGCCCATTCAACTAGGTCCATGGAACCTTCTTCAGTGTTTCTGTCTAGGGCTTCCATGGCTGACATATATGGGCCTGCAGCTTGGGCCAGTCCTCATTCCTTTAATACTCAGTACAAATTGGATCTTGTCTTGAGGGGAAGAGCAGCCTTTGGCTCAGCTGTGCTCAGAAATATCCTTTCTTAGAGTCCACCCGGGATTTCAGGTGGCTGGAGACTCTGTCCCATTGGTTGAAGAATGAATGAAAATTGACATTATCAAATAAAGAAGTTATGTACTCACCATAACGTTCCATTTGTGTTGCCCATTTTCATTCTTCATCATCTCCCCTCCCACCAATCCCCAAACTCTTTCACAATTGATGACTAGAAGAACAAGAACTTGTAAGGACACCATTGTTCCTTATGTTGTGCTCACGATAATGAAGACTTCTGTCAGTGATATTATGACATTATTTCTTACATTATGTCTATAGAGATCTGTGGTACATTAGGGGTTGGTGCATTATGGGTAAGGGAGGAGCTCAAGAGGTTTTTAGTGGCCAAGAGCTAAAATAATGGCCAAGTTGGATCCAAGGGTTGAATCTGAATCCTGTGATTGAGGAAGAATGAAAATGGACAACACAGATGGAATGTTATGGTTGAGTACACAATCCCTCCCCCCCCCGTCACCCAACAGAAGGATCTAGTTGTTGATGAAATGGCATTCTGAAAAAGGCATTTGGCCATGAAGGCCTTAGGTGAGCTACTGCATTTTTGATGACTAAGCAATCAGTCTGTTATGGTGCATCTAAGTAAAAGGTACAAAGTTGTGGCCTTAAAGAGACAGTGAAGAAACCAATGGTACAACAGTCTCATATAAAACACTTTAATGCAGAACAAACAAAGCTTTTAAGTCTCCAAGACTCTTCCTCAGTGTTGCAATAAATTACTGTATTAACATCAAACATGTATTTACTAAGCCAGCGTATAAAAACAAAGATAATGATCACATGATATTTAAATAGCAGCATTGATAGAGATAAAAAAAAACTATTACATAAAATCATACATAAAAATTTCATATATAAAGATATATTTGTAGATATCAGCTAAGACAATCTCTATTTTTCCATTAATAACCTAAATTATTAACTATGTAACATAACTTTGCCTATCTTTTTAAAATGGTCTAGCACTATTTATGATATTAAGCCCTGGTAACTGGTCGACTCGGAAGTAATTTATCTATTTATACTCTACAATTTCAGTTTTATTGGTTAAGCCCCCCCCCCTTTTATTAGGATGTAACTTTTATAATGCCCTAAATTTGAACAAATGGTCACAACCTTGCACTGTAATATGCTTGGAAAGTGTGTTAGTATCTATTTTTCTATGGATTTCAGATAAATGTTATGCTATTCTACCCTTTAATGCTTGATTTGTCTTACTGATATAAAAGCAACTACTCTTTTCCCAATTAGCTAGGTAAACAACATTTTCAGTCATGTATGTAGCAAAAACAATGAAGGTAAATATCTGATTGGAGATGGGGTGTAAAAAATCTTTTTGTAAATTAATATACCTACAGTTATAGCAAGGGTTCATAGTCTTCTTATTGGCAATAAGATATATTTTCTTAATATCCGAGTTAAGATCTTTATAGCTTAGATACTGTTTTAGGTTCTTTTCATTTTACATATATAAAATGAGGTGTACCCCCAACTATTTTCGTAACTTCACTGTCTGATTTAAGAAAAGCCCAATTTCTTAGTATTAGAGATCTGATTTGAGGGGTACGCCTGTTATATTTAGTAACATATCTTGTAGACCAGTCTTCATCAGCGGTAACTCTTGAAGGTGGTGAGGTCATTACCAAATAAATATGGTTTTGATAACTCGTGTTTTTCTGACTATCTTGAATAGTTTTTGGATCTAAACCACTCATATAAACGTCATCTGCCATATTATTAATTTCATGGATAAACCAGCTTTTTGTTGCATTAAGCCTACTGGCTCTTAAAAACTGGCTTTTGACAACACTGGCCTGGGATGCATACTGTTGGCATGGATGTATCTTGTAGTTTGCACATTTTTTTCTTTGTATTTTTTTATCAAACCTATCATTTGTGTATATATAACATTCAGATCCAGGACATTCACATTATTAACAGAGTGGTTAAGTTCAAATTGTAGAAAGTCAGTAGTTTTGTGCAAGTCATCAACGAAACCCTTCAGAGTTTCTATACTACCTGCCCAAAGAAGAAAAATGTCGCCAACAAAGCAGTTATAAAAAGCTAAATTCTCATTCTGAAATTTAGTTAAGCTGTCACTTATGTTAAATATATATATTTTTTCCTACTTAGAAAGTACCACATTTGTGTAACTATTAGCAATGGGTGTTACCCATAACCACTCCTAGTAACTGGAGATCTCATTGTTAAACAAAAATACATTGTTACAAAGCACTACATCTAACATTGAACAAATCATTTCTACTTTGGATGGTGGAAACTTCCTATGGATACAAAGAAATTCTCCTGATATGCTGAATCCCAACATCATTTGGAATTACTGTAAATGTGATTTACCGTCCATTGTGGCCGCTATCAAATTACCTAAGGTTTTTCTTTCTTCTTTTAACTAGTGATGTAGTGCATTAAGAAAATCATTAGTGTCTCTGATAAAGCTCTTACTATGTGTCAATGGTTCATGTAATTGATTTTCGAGATTTTTAAATAGGGCCATGGTGATGCATCGGCTACAACTATTGGCCTCATGGGAGTGTCATTAAATTCTTATGGATTTTTGGTAAGCCATATATTATAGGGATAACTGGAATGGCTATGTATAAAAATTGTACAAGTCAGGAGGGAATCATATAATACTGCCACCTCTGATGCTGACTAAATCACAAAAGAGGTTGACCCCATCAGCTAGCCTATACTGTTTTCACTCCACCCTGAATTTGCCAGTGGCGGTCAGTTATCTGAGTTCATGCTAGCTTGGAGAGCCATTATAAAAATCATTTGGGCTTTAAACATGATTATTTTTGACAATGTCCTGAAGCTCATTGACCTCAAGAAGAAAGCTGGTGGATCAGTCCGTCTTGGTGGGGCACTCTGGACACAGCATGTGCAGACTGACCTGCTGAGGGGTGCCATTGAGGCTGTCCCTGTTTCAAAGGGAGAGAACTTTCACTCATTTTCCATGTCCTGAAGGAGTGGATGATTTCTTTCACATTCTGGGTCTCAGTGACTTCAGCCAGCACATCTGTTGTGTCTAGTTTCACACTGTCACAATGAGGAAGTCATGCTTTTGCTCCAGCAGGTACTGCATGGTGTAGTTGGACATGAAGGATACCTAGTTTTACATCAACTTGCGAAAGCTAAGCAGAAGATTCCATCAGCTCACTCTGGGTAGTAAGGTGTCAATTACAGTACAAGGTGTTACTCTTAGGGGTTTATTTTTTGCTTGGAATCTTTTTAAAAGCTATTTATCACAGTGGATGATGATTGCAGTAGACTGAGCCCTGCATTTCTTTACTGGGATGATAGTGACAGTCCCTCCAAAAACTTCCCCAAAACATCTCTTCTCTGGGCATTTATGTGGTTGCAGTCTATGTGTTACAGTAAATGAGAAGACCACCTGTCTAACTCCTGCCCAGAAACTGACCAATACTGGTATGGAGCTAGGCCCTCTTCAGTGTTGGTCTGTCATGCCCAGGAGGTCATGCCTTTGGCCAAATGAATAAGGATACACAGCAGAATCCAGGCATGGGCTGTGCTCTTCCCTCTGGGTTTGATGAGTGCCACGTGCTTCATGGTATCATTTTCTTGCCTGAGGCTGTGGATGTTAGAGAGGACTGTGACATTTCAGTGCCTTTAGAGCCAGCACCGTTGGACAAACTCACTTCTGGTGTCAAATGCTTGTCATTTCACCCAAAGTAGTAGCCAGTTCCCAGCAACCTTCTGGTAAGCATTACCTTTATACAACTGAGGTTATTGCAAATTCTAGCAAAGAGGACATCACTAGCACACTGGAGAACTTGTCTAGACTTCCACGTGTTACTGGGAGTTTTGTCTTTCCTCTAAATGCCTTAAAGACAAAACTGCTTCTGGGGCCTCTAATTATCTGGTTAGAATGATCAGTCCATTGAGTGGTACTTAAGCAATGGGGCAATGGCCATATCCAAAGTTCAGAGAGGGGATGCTCATCTGTTAGTGAGCTACAGACAAGGAAATTGTTCTATTAGCATTTCACGTACCTGAGGAAGTGATCTGGATCTGTTGGATGGTTTAAGCATCTTCTGAGTCCTGTCCTGGAGCTGTAATCTCAATTACCTGGGTCTTTTGGGAGTGAGATACTCTGAAAATTTGATCACTTAGTCGTTCAGGAAAACATGAGCTTCCCCCTCTTCTGCTCATTTCAGCAGAGTAAGATGAAGGTAGCGGTGCATGCATGGCAGCGGAGATTCTTATTTGTATTTTTGCCATTCCTGCTGATTCCACATCTGTTATAGGTTCATAGGTAAGTACTAGATTAAATCCCCGTGTGGGCCATTATAAGCCTAGCCAGTTTCCCTTTTGGTTATTGACTGAGCCCATGTCATTTGATGTTAGAGTGGCCCTACCCATTCCTTGGTTGATGATTATATATTACCCCTAATGAGGATAACTGGGATCATAGCAGAGAATTTGAGGGGACCCATGCATGGCATAAAGTATTTAGAAACTGCCTCTGTCCATTAGTAGTGCAGAGGGCAGTCACAAACGTAATGAAAGAAAGACAAAAAATTCACTCTCAGTGCCCTTTGTTTTCCAAGAAGGGTGTAGTTTCAGACGCATCAGCCTGTACTTAAACAGAAAACGTTTCCTGTGCAGATGTCTCTAAATATTAAAATTGGCAGTTTTATCAACCTTTATGTCAGAGGTTGTTGAAGCTGGTAGGATGCTATCCAGTGAGCAGGCCACTGTCTAGAAGTGAACAAGGTTCATAGTTTGTGATCAATATTCTCAGGCAGTCAGCTTGCAGGAGATCAGTATTTACATCAGGCATCTGTATTACTTGGGCCAGAGTCACTGCACGATCAAGGTGTAGGTGAAGTTATTTCTGTCCTTCATAACCTTGTGGGCAGCAGGATTATGGCCCCTCACTGGTTGGTGAGGTGGTTCTGTAAACAATTGTTGCACCTATGTCCTCCTTTGAAGAACTTCCTCTGTGAAACCTGATTTTTTGTTGACAGACTTGCCTGTCCACCATTTGAATCTAACTCAGCAACATTAAAGTTCGTGCCCTGGATAATGATTTTCTTAGTGACTGTCATGTCTTGCTCATTGACACTCAGAGTTTCAGACCCTTATGTATAGGGAAACTGTATCAGATCTTTCAGAAAGGTATGTGATCCTTCACGATGAACCAATCTTGCCACCAGAGGGAGAGTTTTTAAAATTCCTGATTCAGTCAGTCTCATGAATATCTTTGTATGTATAGATACCAAGGCAGAAAGGGCTTTTCACACCATGATCCAGCTCTTACTTGAATTGAATGTGCATATTTAAGATGGCTGACCAGTTCACCTCCCTTTCACCAAGAAGGGAAAAGCTTGTGTTTGCCAAGCAGACACTCTCCAAGTGAATTATTAACTGATTTCTCTTTTGTTATGACGTGTTGAAGTACCCATCAGCAAATGCTGCCATTAGATCTCATTCCACAAGAGAAGCTGCTGCCTCCAACACTTGCCTGCAATGGAGGCAATCGTGAAGCATCTTTACCATGGACACTTGCTTTGAGGCACATGTTAACCAAGACTGTTTTTGCATAATTTTTTTTCTCCATGCATCTAACATGTGGCTGACCCTGGTGTCTCTCCTATTTCATTGGGTCTATTATTTGTTTAGTAAGTGTCCCTCTTTCATCTATCATGGTTACTTTCTTAGTGGATCTAGGTCTCCTTCAGCTCCTAAAAGAACCAATAAAGCCTAAACAACTCAGATCCACCAGACAACTCCACACATGATCTGAGTATTACAAACATACCAAACTCCATCTCCAACATAAGCATTCTACAACCTTCACTAAGCGACCACTGCCTAATCACTTTTACAGTTATCAACCATCCTGTAAAACTGCCACCAGTGTTAAAAGCCTTCACAAATCAGTGTAGCACTAATAGTGACCAACTCAAAAACTTTCTCCCAGCCCAAAACTAGAACAATATACTCTCTTTACATGACCTTAGTATAGCAGCCATAAACTGAACCAACTTCTAGTCCAGCTAAAAATCACATTTTTCTCAGTTATCAACAGGCTTTATAAATTTACCAAAACTGAATGGCTGTTCTACTGAACTCAAACATCATCTTATTCTAAGGAATGAAGTCTGGCAAAAATGGAAACAAATCCCCTCAACTGACTACCGCACCTCCTTTACAGCCTTACATAGCCTAGTCAAGACATACATTAGAAGGCACAAAAGAATCCTCCAAAAAAGAAACAAATTACACTGTTACATTTCTCAAACAGTTGGGGAAAAAGACCGTTAACCTTCTTACAAGAAGAAAAACTCCTCCTTACAAGAAGAAAAGCTCCTCATGACACCCTGTCTACAAACACCATTCAGCATTGCACAACAGAATTTTCATTAGAAGACTTCCTTAAAAAAATTTAGCACTCTCTCATCAATAAACTCTATACCTCCCACAGGTCATTTATTTCCCACCCCAACACTATTCAGCCCCATTGTAAATCAAATGTATACATCCAAAAGAAGTCTCTATTCTGCTTGAAAATATCCCACTGGCATCCATCATGGAGTTGACAACATAAACTTCTGGTTCAGATATCACTGCAGAGATCATCTGTGTCTTCTCACCCACATATGTAATACATGTCGCATGCAAAACATTATGCCACATTCAGAATGCAGCTTAAAAAAAAAATTTCATCCAAGCCAAACGCCCCTGCTTCAGCACAGGACATACCGTCTAACACACTGTTCGTATGACCTTTCCAAGTATCTTCTGTCTTAGATTTACTGAACAGAAAAATAACCAATACCTGCCAGGTTAAGCACCCTCAGTTCAACGAACCACAAATGTAAAAAGATAACAGAGGAATGCACCATGCGCTGCGTAATTAAAACACTTCAAAAAAGTCCATAGAATCCAAAATTTAATGCAATGAGGACAAACCAAAAAAAGGGACTGCAGTAGGTTAGCGCTTTCACGCTTACCCACTGATGACATCTGATGAAGCGTTGATTCAAACGTGAAAGCGCTAACCTACTGCAGTCCCTTTTTTTGGTTTGTCCTCATTGCATTAAATTTTGGATTCTATGGACTTTTTTGAAGTGTTTTAATTACGCAGCGCATGGTGCATTCCTGTGTTATCTTTTTACATTAGATTTACTGAAGGTTGACCCACTTTAGAAACTAGTGTGTGTGTGTGTGTGTGTATATATATATATATATATATATATATATATATATATATATATATATATATATATATATATAAGATATAGATAGATACAGATATACACGCATTACACTTTGCTTAATTTTACGTTCTACTCTGCTTGGGTGTGTGTGTGTGTGTGTCTCTGTGTGTGTGTGTGTGTGTGTGTGTATATATATATATATATATATATATATGTACATATGGATCGTTGTCATTTTGCCGAAAATTTTTGACATAGGGTCCAAATTGCCGAAAATAGTACTGACAGTGTATCTGCCCTTTTCCCCACTGTAGTGCGATCTCGGAGTGAGAA
The DNA here is from genome assembly GCF_019279795.1 of Protopterus annectens. Classification (NCBI taxonomy): domain Eukaryota; kingdom Metazoa; phylum Chordata; order Ceratodontiformes; family Protopteridae; genus Protopterus; species Protopterus annectens. The sequence goes on along the minus strand of NC_056743.1, from coordinate 494,505,438 downwards.
TATTAAAGTAGGGGGGTGTGGGGGCAGAGCCCCCCCCCACCCAGTACAGTTTAATATTGTCTAGTATTGTTTAATATTGAGCAGTCCCTATTAAAAGGGTAAGTAGGTAGTTTATAACCGGAGTAGATGGGGGGGCTACACCCCCACACCCCATTGTGGGGGGTTGTGCCCCCCACACCCCCTCTACTTCAATGTTCTCAGAGATCTCACTACAGTGGGAGAATAGGGCAGATACACTGTCAGTGCTGTTTTTGGCGATTTGGACCCTATGTCAGACATTTTCGGCGAAATGTCATAGACCCATATATATAAATATATATATATATATATATATATATATATATATACACACACACACACATACACACACACACTCACTTACACACATACATAATACATATATAGTCTTTCTATGTAACTAAACTGAACTGCTTTGTTTTTTGCTTACATCTCTCTCTTTCTCTCTCTCTCTCTCTCTATATATATATATATATATGTGTGTGTGTGTGTGTGTGTGTGTGTGTGTGTGTATATATATATATATATATATATATATATATATAACATTTTTTTTTTTTTTTGTGTGTGTGTGAAATGTTTTGCATTTCACCCAGGCTATGCCTGAAATTGTTCAGTATTGGTCAGTGCACTACCATGGTTAGTAAATGAATGCCTCAGCATGGGACATGCTATGATTAGTCTAAGCTGAACCCCTTCTCCCCATGTCTGCAAAGAACTGACACGAGGAAGCCACCCTGTCCATCTGCAGACATACTCTATAGATTTTCTGTTTAGGAAGATGTCCTTCAAGGATGCATCTGCAGTCATAACATATGGGTTGTCCTGCCTCAGGCAGCCCTTCGGTCGGCCGGATTCCAAAGTCTGGGTCTGGCCTCGGCTGATGTCGCACCTTCCCCGACGTCAGAGCGTCTGGGGTATAAAAGCATCAGCCGACGCCATTTTCCTCAGTCTTTCTTGCCACGCGGTGCCCGAAGCAGAAGCTGTTCGCAAGTGCCGGTCGGTCAGATCCAGTGATTTCAGCTACCGAAAACTTCGAAAAAGCTAAATACCCCATTGGGGACTCTTTCTTGCCTCAGCCGATGTCAGATAAAGTAAATAATTGTTTAACTTGTGGGAAACAAATACCTCGTAAGGATTTCCATTCCTACTGCCTTCCTTGCTTAGGCCCAGACCACAACGTATCGTCTTGTTCAGCCTGTGCTTCCTACAACCGACGAACTCTTAGACGTTGGTCGGAGTTTGCAGAGGAATTTTTTGGGGCTAGTTTTGCATATAAAATGCCGTCGGAGACTCCGACATCACATTTGGTGAAAAAACGGAAGGACAAGGACCGACACTCGCAGCCTGCGGTTTCGGCTGAAACCACGGTAAGGCCTACCGCGAGTGTCTCGGTTTTGGCCGAAACCGAGTCCTCGGAGATTCCTTCATCCGAATCCACTCAACCAACCACCGCAGCCCGGGAGGCCCTGGCTGAGTCGGCTACCGAGCTACCTACCGAAACCAGTGCCCAGGATATGTCCAACACCATACGTTTGGACATATCTACTCCTGCACGTGGGGCAGCTAGGCCCCCTGCTTCCATGTCCATTAAGGCCTTTTCTAGGGCTAAAGCTGCTAAACTTTCTAAAGCTTTGCCTCCCAAGACTACATCCCAGAGGCCTTCCTCTAGTTCTCAGATCCTCAGCCTTGCAGAGGACCTTATTTCTTTAATTAGAGGTTCACAACCTCACCCGGACAGGGCCTCTCACCCTCCACCAGACAAAAGGCCCAGGACTGAGCCTTCTGACCCACACTCTTCAGATGAGTCCTCGGATGGTTCTGAGTTGTCAGACCACCAGGAGGAGGCTTATTCGCCCTATGAGGATTCTGATGCAGAAGAATCTATCCCTTCGGCCTCCCCTTCTGAAGAATTTTCCTTTGGTGAGACTTTACACTCCATGAGAGAGCATTTTCAATGGCAAGATCAGGATTTCTCTGATTCTAGAAAAAGATTAAGGACCTTTTTACATTTGCCTCAGCATAGGCCCTTAGCTATACCTCCTGTTTTGAATGTAATTGATGATGTGTACAATGATGTCAGTACAGCCCCTGATACTCTCCCCCCGGCCCCTGCCAAACCTGATAGATACTACAGGGTCCCGGATTCTCATTTTCATCTGTATAAAGCCCATTCTGCAGACCCAGAAACTATTACTCTGGGCCCTAAAGGGGTTGCGGCTGCCACTGCCAAAAATCCTCTACCTTCTGAAAGAGAGTCTAGAGCTTTAGAGAGATGGGGAAAGAAGGTATATACTTCTGCAACTCTTTCCGTCAGGGCACTAAATTGTCAATTTCATATGATACAGTACCAAGAGTATTTGTTAGATGAACTGAACAAGAAGCTTTCTTCTGCTGAGCCCCTTGACCGTAAATCCCTTCAGGATTTGGTACACAACTCACAGCAGGTTAGTAATCATTTCTTAAAATGTGGTTATGATGCATTGGAGGCTTCATTTAGGTCAGCTATGACTGGGGCAGTTATTCGTAGGCATGCCTGGCTGAAGGAACAATCTTTGCCAGACCATGTTAAAGCTAAACTCCTGGATGCTCCAATGGAGAAACAAAATTTATTTGGCTCCTCTGCTCAGGAGGTCTTAAAGTATGAAGAAAAGGCAAAATCTGTGCAAACAGTTAAGGATTTCCTACAAGTACAACCACCGAGATTCAGCAGAAACTGGCCTACTAAGAATTGGTCCTTTCCAGACTCGGACAGAGCCCAGAGAGGCAGGAACAGACGCCCCAGAGGCAGAGGCCAATCTAGGGGCTCTTACAGAGGCTGCCAGTGGCAGCCTGCCAACCAGAGAGGTAGTGCAACAGCAGCAACAACAACTACTACCCCAGGACAGGCTCAATGACTTTACTCTGATTCCGCCCACCAGGGCTCAACTGGAAGCACCCTTGGGCGGAAAGCTTGCTTTATTCTCGGAAAATTGGCATTATATTACAAGGGACACATGGACACTGCAAATAATAGACAAAGGATACAGGTTCCACTTCCACACTTTGCCAAAAAGAAACGGAATGCCAAACCTACCACCAAATCAGAGGGCAGAGGCTTTAAAGCAGATCAACAACTTGCTTCAAATGAAAGCTATAGAAAAGGTACCACTTTCAGAGCAAGGCCAAGGATTTTACTCCAGACTATTCCTTGTACCAAGAAAAGAAAATCAATGGAGGCCTATTCTCGACCTGTCCGCACTGAATACTTACCTCATTGTGCCAAAATTCAAGATGCTGACCCTACAGCAACTTCTTCCCATGTTGGGCAAGGAGTCTTGGCTGGTGACTCTAGATCTCAAGGAGGCATACCTGCACGTCCCTATTCGACCAAACTGCAGAAGACACCTCAGGTTTCTTGCAGGATCAGAGCATTATCAATTCTCAGCATTGCCCTTTGGCTTATCTACTGCGCCCAGAGTATTCACGAAATGCCTGGCATCAGTAATTGCACACTGCAGACTTCAGGGGATTCAAATCTACCCTTATCTGGACGACTGCCTTATACAAGCGGACAACAAGGTAAATTTGATAAAAGACTTGGCCTATGCCATCCACCTACTACAGGCATTGGGATACACAGTCAACATCCAAAAATCAAGACTGGTTCCATCCCAAAGGATAACCTTTCTGGGTGCGGATCTAGACACAACCACCCAAATGGCCTTTCTCACAGAAGAAAAACAAAAACAACTTCCGGATTACTACATGAATCTGACAAGACAAGCTCAGCTTACTGCAAGGAAAATCCTGCAGGCCCTGGGTTACATGGCATCCTGCATAATTCTGATACCACAGGCCAGGCTGCATATGAGAAAATTACAATGGTACCTAAGGAGTGTATGGTCTCAACACAGTCACAGTTTGGAAACTTTGATACCAATCATTCCTTGCCTTCAAAATGAATTCCTGTGGTGGGCTCAGGCCTGCCAGTCCAACAGGGGGTTGCCTTTCAACAAACCAAAAACAAAACAAACCATCACCACGGACGCTTCAGACCGAGGATGGGGAGCACACATGGAGGGCAACTGTATCCAAGGCTTATGGTCTCAAGGACAGCTACACATGCACATAAACCAAAAGGAAATGCTGGCAGTGATGCATGCAATCGAGGCTTTCAAACCCTTCCTCCATCAAGGCCACCTGTTAATAAGGACAGACAACACCACGGTCATGTGGTACATAAACAAGCAGGGAGGCACACACTCCTACCCTCTATGCCGGCTGGCTATGAATCTATGGGAGCTATGCCTGAAACTCAATATCCAACTGCAGTCCCAGTTCGTGCCAGGAAAGGAAAATGCACTGGCAGACAGCTTAAGCAGAACTACCATGGATGCACACGAATGGATGCTGCACCCAGACATCTTCCAACTCATAACAAAGGCATGGGGAACGCCGGAGATAGATCTGTTCGCCTCCCCCCTCAACCATCAACTGAGGACATTCTGCTCAAGGACATACCACCCACAAGCATGGAGGGTGGACTCTCTCTCTTTCAGCTGGAAAGCTCTAAAAGTATATGCCTTCCCACCTCTTCCTTTAATGTACAAGGTTCTACTGAAGATCAGGGAGGAACAGCCAAGAGTGATTCTGATAGCTCCAGACTGGCCAAGGCAACACTGGTATCCACTATTGAGGAGCATGTCACAGGCAAAACCATGGCCTCTCCCTCTATGGCCTCTTCTTCTGATGCAGAACAATTTCAAGATCATGCATCCCAATTTGAAAACATTGCAGCTAACTGCCTGGAAAATCCCTTAAATCCAAAACAAAATGTTTTATCACAGAGAGTGAAGGACATTATCATGGAAGCTCGCCGGCCTTCCACAAGGAAGACATACTCAGCTAAATGGAAAAGATTTTTCATTTGGAACACATCAAAAGGCTTAGATGTGACAGTGGCAAGCATGACACATATTCTGGAATACTTAGCAGAACTGATCCACAATGGCCTTTCCTATTCTTCCATTAAGATTCATGCCTCAGCAATTTCAGCAGAATACAATGTGGATCCACCTATCTTCTCACACCCTCTCCTCAAGCAATTTCTGAGAGGGATAAAAAATATCAAACCTCCAAGAAACCCCTTTACCTGCTTGGGATCTCAACTTTGTCTTGGAGAAACTAACACTTCCTCCCTTTGAACCAGCAGCAACAGCGGATCTTCAGTTTCTGTCTTGGAAAACTGCATTCCTTCTGGCAATAACTTCAGCAAGAAGAGTATCTGAGTTACAAGCATTAATGGCAGTACAGCCATTTCTTATCTTCCATCAGGACAGAGTTACACTAAGAACTAATCCTTCTTTTATGCCAAAGGTGGTATCTAGGGTATCCTTGAACCAAGCTATTCACTTGCCTACGTTCTTCCCAAATCCACAGAATAGAGGGGAAAAACTTCTGCACACCCTGGATATACACAGACAACTACGCTACTACTTGGGCAGAACTAAAAGTAGCAGAAAAACTGAGCAACTATTTGTAGCACATGCTGCTGGAATGCAAGGAAAAGCAATTTCCAAACAGACAATTTCAAAATGGATAGGAAATTGCATTCGATTTTGTTACTCCTTTCATGGAAAGTCAGTTCCTGCAAACATCAGGCCTCATTCCACAAGGGCCACGGCCACCACTACAGCCTTCCTACGAGGGGTGGCTACCAAGGACATTTTAGAAGCTGCTACTTGGAGCTCCGTGCATACATTTACCAAACATTACAATCTACCTTTATACTCCAGATCCAGAGCAGGCTTTGCTACTGCAGTCCTGCAGGGGATCTTAACTACACCATCTTTTTCTTAGTACCTCCTCCCCCAGATTGGCTATGGTATTCTACCCATATGTTATGACTGCAGATGCATCCTTGAAGGACATAGTACAGTTTTGTACTTACCATAAATGTAGATGTCCGATAGGTATGCATCTGCAGTCAGGTTTACCCTCCCTCCTACCCCTCTGTGGTATTCCTAGGGTGTTTACCCCTCTTTTAGCTAGCTGGGGGGATCTATTATGGTGTATTTGTTTGTATATACATGTATGTATGTATATATATATATATATATATATATATATATATATATATATATATATATAATTTTGCAAATGTTTGGAATTCTATTGCATTTATCCAAATTTAGCCTTCCTAGAGGGCACCTGGCATCTGGGGCAAGAAAAACTGAGGAAAATGGTGTCGGCTGATGCTTTTATACCCCAGACGCTCTGACGTCGGGGAAGGTGCGACATCAGCCGAGGCCAGACCCAGACTTTGGAATCCGGCCGACCGAAGGGCTGCCTGAGGCAGGACAACCCATATGTTATGACTGCAGATGCATACCTATCGAACATCTACATTTATGGTAGGTACAAAACTGTACTTTCCAGGTCATCATTTTTATGTCTTTATTTGCAGGAATGTGTACACTAGTGGCACAGGAGTCCACTGAAAGGGTCAGTGGGTACTTGTAGCCAGTGAGTCATATTTCAACTTCCATCAGTAAACGTTTATAATTTTGAATAAATGTAGCATCTTAAGAGAATAAATGCAAGGTTATAATTGGTGGTAGAGATAAACCCATCCAAAGGTCAGTCAAGAGGGTCCTTTCATAGATCACTTGATACATTGATAACTTGGTAAGTATATGATTTTCTTAAATTTTTTTGCAAATGAATAATTGCCTGCTACAGAAATGGATAATACTTTAATTGAAGGAATATTCGTTGAGAAGGTGTTTGAAATGTTTTAAGGACTGTATAAGTTGCACATTTAGGCCAGTGCATCAAAAAAAGTCAGAGAACCCTGAGTGCCTCTGACTGATTTAAACTGCAGATAAGTTGTATATCTTTTTCTTCTCTTTCACCTCCAGGTATGTAGTCATGTGACAGTCAGTGAACGGACCGTAACTGTGATGGATCTTCGATAACAATGTGTCCTTAGCAAAGCCTTCATTTGCATAAACACAAGAGACTTGTTGCTGTTTTCAGTTTCAGAAAGAAGCAACTGACTTTTTTCACCAAATCTTCCTCCTTTAAGTTGAAGATAAACTAATGCAATATGAAAGAGTTTTACTGCCTTTTTGGTGGGAGTGATCATAACTGAGGGAAAAGTGGTTCTGGTCACCTGGTCCCCTTATAAACCTAGAGCTGTTTGCACTAGATTTCCCTTACAGTTTTAGTTTGCTTTCTCCACTTCTTATGCTCCATAAATCTGTAAACCACTTCCAAGTGATTTAAATAACAGAAGCTAATTAGTCTTTCCCCAGAATCCTCAAGAAATTGTTAAATGAAGAAAAATACGTTTAATTTGTTTGTTTTTTTTACTTTGAAAATGTGTAGCATATTTCAAATGTTCTGTTAATTTAAACAGTGCCATTTTTATCTATCTTTAATTTCTCTCTTATTTTGTTTAAATTATTTAAAATCTGTTAAAATACTAAGATTCTGTTGCAGACCTTTCTTATCTTAACTTGATTCAATGACAATGAGAATTTATTACCTTCTTGTAAAATTCATTAATTCTGGAATTAAAATAATTTAGCAGAATTAACACTGAAAACAGAAGTATTTCAGAGTTTTAATGCAGGATTACTACCACAAATTCAGTTTATACATTGATTAGAAAGTGGAGATATATGCTGTGTGAGAGTTAAATTACAGAGAAAGCTGTACATATATTTAAAAACAATGTGATGGCATAACACAGCAGTTACTGTCTGGAACATTAACCTGTTATTAAAAATATTACAAAAAATTTTCTTGTTCATTTGAGGAGTTTACCACTACAGATTGCATTGTATCCCATTATCTGATCTTATACTTTTACTTACCACATTCCTTTCATAAGGTTCCTGTATATGTAATATGTAAAGTATATCATACTTGTTTTCTGCATTTCTGCTGCTACTGTAAATTTAATGTTCAGACGATAAATCTCCATTAAACAACTTGAAAATATTGGTCTTGTTCTTAAAAGATAAGAGAATAAACACTTATTAGCATTTGTTCTGCTTATGGCAACTATATTTTTATTGCAATAGATGCATGTGTTTATTTGCTGAAGTATTTCATAATTAAAAATTGCAGGTTTGTCTTTTGATGATATGACAAAATTCAGTGCCTGGTTCCAGGGGGTTCTTTTTGATTTCATTTTTCATTCATGGCCCACTTTGACAGTATCCTGTTAAACGTTATGAATTATGGTTTCAACAGTAATAAGCGTTCTAATTTGGGGAGACTGCCATGTAAACACTCCATGGTGTGATGTAGGTAATTAAACCCCTTATTTCAAATATTTGAGTGGTCTTAACAACATAGTTACAGCAAACGAATTACCACAAGGTGTGCAACTGCATAATCCACTTTCACACTTTTTTCACATACTTAAAACCTGAAAAATGTTGTACAAGGATCTCCCATTCCTGTACATCTTTTATTCACTCTTACCGCAAAGAATTTATCATTTGTCGCATTACCCCAATGTTTTTGTATGATATCTTTAATTTTAAACATGTTGGAACCATGGGTTAAAATGAACCTGGATTTAACATCCTTTGCTCCCTGTATCAAAGTTTTTCATCCATAAGTAATGTTCCAACTTCTGACTTAACTTGTTGGAGCTTTCTGTGTCATAAGTGATGTCATCACTACAAATTCTTTTCAAACTCAAAAACTGTGACTTGAGAATATTATTTTGTCACATGTTTTGGATGGCAACTATATACCCATAATAGGGAATTCCTATGATACGTTTTCCTATAGACTGTAATAAACAGGGAACCACCCATTGATTTTATCACTAAAACATCTAAAAATTGTGCTGTGTACTGATGAAACGGAACCTCCGACTTCATTCCAAATCCATTGAAATTCAAAAAGATGTCAAAATCTTTCAATATTTCAGTTCCCCTTCGCGTATTAACCAGCAATCATCCAGGTAACAAAACCAAAAATTGATGTAACTCAAAAATGTATTATTATTCTCACTCCATATGCTTTCTTCCTCCAGATAACCCATAAAGGTGTGTGGGTGTGTGTGTGTGTGTGCGTGTATACATAGGATCTATATTAGATCACCGAACTCTTAAAAAAAGTGAACAGTGATTAATCGACCCTATGTAAGCCAAAGCTTATAATTCAAACTGTCAGAATAGCGATTTTTTTCCAAGGGAAAAAAAAATCGCTGTTCCAACAAAAAAAAAGAAAACTCTTTAAACATTACATTGTGAGGGGCTTTGCCCCCACACCCTCCTTACTTAAATATACCAACTCTGAGACCGCACTACAGTGCCGAAAATGGCAAAGTAACGAAATGGCCAAGCAAATTCTTTCCCAGGGAAAGAAGTCGCTTAAAAGCCACTTCGATATTTTGCCTTTTCAATCTTTTAAGTTCGACCAGGACGCATTTGAAAGAATGCGTCTTCGGTCTTCTAATAGGAACCCTGTACACATAAATATATATATATATATATATATATATATATATATATATATATATATATATATATATAGGGGCAAAATTATCCCTCTTTGCCATACCACTCATTTTCAAATAACAATCTTCATGAAAGAGAGAGACATTTTTTTTTTTTGTTAATGTATTTTTCTTTCTTCTTTCGGCTTTTCCCGGTTAGGGGTCAGCACAGCGGAACTCCAGTCCGCTAATGATTGACTGTAGATTTTTACAGTGCCGAGGTGCCAGCTCGACACCCAACCTTAAACTAAGGCACGCATGTCTTTCAAACGCCAGCCACTCGGCCGTGGGGAAGACATGCAGACTCCACAGAGAAGGCACTCCAGCTGAGAATCGAATGGGAGAACCTCCTGCTGTGAGGCAACAACGCTACAACTCATTTTGAAATAACAATCTTCATGAAAGAGAGAGACTTTTTTTTTGTTAATGTATGAACTAATAATTCCAAAATAAACTCATTAAAACTAGTCTCATACTGGCCAAACCTAAACAAACAGTAATTAACTGCTTCCATCTCATCTTGATGTGGGTATATAAAGAATCAATATCCAGACTTACCAGATAAGTACTTTCCCTTTAAAGATATTCACAAATAGATGGCATTTTCAAGTCGAGCCGGAATGAATAGAATAGATTTCAAATATTGTTCCAAAATCACTGATGCTGGTTCCATCAAAGAATCCCTCCTTGAAATAATCGGTCTTCCAGGTAGATGAAAAATGTTTTTATGTATCTTAGGTAAGGAATAGATATATTGTTGTTTTGGATCTTCCACCTTAAGTTGTATCATCCACTTATAAGAAATCCTTCCCTGTTCAACTGCATGTGTCAAAAACAAAAGAGTCAAGCTGCTGTTTAGAAGTGTAGGGTCAGTAAATATGGAAAAATAAATTATGGTATGAACAGTAGCTCTGCATGAAAGTCAGTGTTGTTGTGATCCCATGTGCCAAATGGGGAAAGGGTGCCTGAATTTAGGTCTTTGTTCTTGTGTTGTTGAGTTTTGGCTTTGTCCTTCTTTATTGTGCTAAGAGATTGAGAGGTGTTTTCTATCACATTCATTTTAGGTATGCACAGTAAAGGGGGCTATACCAGTATGAGGAGAGTTTTTTTGTGGAGGAAAGTAACTTACTTTTTTGTCATCTGCTTAGGACTAGTGTGCAGTTGTGTGTAATAGGTTGGTTGGTGTACTTTATTCTCTGGCTGTGGGGTGCACGAAATAAATTTGGCATACATTACTCTGTCAGTAATTAATATTTATCTGTTGTTTTACCACAGTCATACATGTGAAGTGCCACAGTCAACAATGGAATTATAATTGCTGTCACAGTCTGTCTTTGATGAAAGTGGATGACCCTTCTTTTGTGATAAAGTTAAACAATCATTAGTCTGCAGGACTAGTGTGCATTTATGTAAAGCAAGTTGGGGTACTTTACTGTGGTCATTTATTTTACCTCAGGCAGACATATGAGGTGTAGAGTGACTGTAATTTGTGGGTAAATTTGAACATTGGTGCATTATAATGATAGCAGTTCCTTGTTTTTTCTTGCTGGAAAATGTTAAAGACAACTCAAAATTAAAAGAAATGTACACAAAAGTGTTTTCATTGAACAATATAATTTAAAATTATCTGCTTGGTAAGTATACATTTAAAACAGTCAGGAAAGTGAATCCAAATGAACATATGCATTTATGTGTTGTCCCCTCCCAAAAAAGTGTGGGGGCACCATGGTTTAAAAACTGCCCTGCATCCAGTGTACAGTTTATCTGTCACTGTGTACATCCTAGCATGTTGTTTGGTGCCAGAGATGCAGATTTAAAGCTATTACTCACAGATAGAAATTGGCAGCAGATTTTATGATTGTGAGATAGTAACACCTGTCTGTCACGGTTAGTTTAAAGGAAATTGTTACAGCAAATGTGATACCAAGGCTCCCACTGCCTGTCTCAAGAGTTTCCCTGTAAACCCTAATATTTGAAACTTTAAACCAGTGATTTCCTTCTTAAACCTTGAAGCCTTTCATAACAGAAGACATTAAAGTGAGCAGAATAGATATATTCAAGTTATGTGCTTCTGCAGACAAAAGTCATGTCAGAAAACTAATATTTCAAAGTTACACTACACAGGATTGTAGGTTTATTTATAGACTAGATCGTTGGTTGCTGTGGTAACTGCAAAAAATAGTCACTATGAAGTTGTCCTATCTCGCCTTCATTCTGTACTTGTGGGTTCGGAACCGATACTCTGTTCTGACTCGGCCGATTACAAAAGCTCGAGGTCTCCAACTAGCTTGTGGCTTACTCCCTATCCCATGATGCTCTAGAGCATTCCCAGATCTCATTTGCTACTAAACAGATCGGGCGTTCTTCAACTGGCTGTGGCTAAGTTTCTTTAAAAACTTTCTTATACTTGTTAATAACTAGACTTTCCTGGTAAATTTCTTGTGTGCTGTTATCCTAAAAGTTTTTTTTTACCTTATTTACCACAGTATTAGACTTCTAGGCTGACATCTCAGTCCCTATCTGGCTTATCTATACATTTGTAGTTAGGTTTGATTGAGTGAATTTGTTGTGTTTTTTTCTTTAGTGATAGAACTTTAGACTGAGTTTCTGAGTCAGCTCGTTTAACTTAGAGAGTGGCTCAACCTGCTTTAGTTAGAGGGCTAGTGCTAATAAACTGTCAAGTATGCTGTGTGCTTAGTTGTTTAGTATTGGTTATTTACCCTTGAAAAAGAGTTTGGATCCCTTTTCTTGAGTCATCTCATTTAATTTAGAAAGTGGTTAGCCTGTTTAAGTTAGAGGGCCTTCTTCCCTGTGTGGTTTGTCTTAAATTAAAAAAATAGTTGAATAGTTTTTCTGGTTCCTGTTTAGATAATTTAAATTTATACTGGATTATTACTCTTGTATATTTTTTCTTAGTAAATATGTCTAAGCAGTCAAAAGACACTAAACCCTGTGGGTTCAAGAAATGTTCTAGGTCCTCCCAGAAAATGTCTTTGACAGATGGTCATTCCGAGTGTGTTTATTGCCTTGGAGTGGTACATTTACAGGAGTCGTGCTCCATATATCATTCATTTAGTTCAAGGGTTCTCCTCGAAAGAAAAAATAAGCTTATACTTAGAGGATTGTTAAAGACCTTTTTCGAAAGTCTTGGAAGAAGGTCAGAGTTCAATAAAGAAAACGTCTTCCCCTCCTTCGAGATCTGAGAAGTCTAGTAAAAGATCCTCATCTTAGTCAGATCAGTCTGGACCTTCACACAAAATTTCAAAATTGTCTTCTGTGGATCCATAATCTGTTGGACCCGAAAAACCTTCTACCTCAGCTCCTACTATTATATAACCGATGGTACTGCAGTCTCGGTACTGGTCCCCTGTCCTGGAGCCAGTTTCTCTAACTTTAAGGACTCCTGTATTACAGAGATAGAGATTTCCTGCCCCCTCTTCTCGGTCCTCCAGGAGTTTGTCAGAAGAAGATGTGGATCGTGTGGTGCGGAGGCTCTTGAGTATACACTGGCACTACCCAAATTATTGTTGGAACCGACCAAGCGGGTTTCGGAGCCAAGTAGACCTACCCCATCATTATCGATTCCTCCTCCGACCCGCCTCGGGGCCTCGGAGCTGGAATGCTTGGAGCTGATAGTAGTGGAACCATCGAAGCTGAGTCCTTCTCCAGTATATTCGGCTCCAACTTCTGTTCCAACTTCCTTGGTGCCATCTGAGCTTGAGGAGTCTAGAAGCTGATGCATTCCAGTCGGGTCTGGAGGGGACAGTCGGACCTGACAGTTGTCTGACTTGAACTTGCCTCTCGGGGCCTTGGCATGGGTGAGCTTGGCTCCTACATCAGCTTTGGAGCCAACCTCCTTGGCTCCGGGGAAGCCTTCTAGTTCTTCGGAGCCAGAAGCTTCCTCAAGTCATGGGCGGTGAGCTTTCGAGGTGATGAGGCGAGTGCTGTCCCCACGAGCAGCCCTACTGTCAGATCCAGTCATTCGTCCCCCAAATGCACTGTTGTCAGTCTCAGCACAACCGATTTCACACAGTCATGGAGACCCAAGGCCTCAGAATGCCCCATGGGTGAACCCTTCTCTTCCAAAACCTCTCCAGAATGCCCTTCTGAAGAGGTACTTTGCAAGAGATTATGCAAGAGGAAGCATTTGGACTCCCCAGAGACATCGATCACATCAGACACAGACCTCAATGAGTCAGTAGGGTCCCCACGGTCGCCCTCTGAGGATGTCTCCTTTGCAGACATCCTAGAAATCCTTAAGCAGAAAGGCGGCTGGAAGCCCATCAACCCTTCTGATAAGGAGTCTTTCTACCTGAAAGCCTTTAGGTCTCAACCTTCTGCCACTTGGGTGTCTCCGCCTTTCGATGAACGTATGGATTTAGTTTGCCGAAAGGCATGGGAGTCACCAGACTCGGTGGAGTCTGTTACCCGGAGACCAAATAAATTCATCACGTCCCCTGAGGATAAAACCTTCCTTACAAAAGGTGTCCCAGTAGATGCTATGGTGCTGGCAGTGGCTTCCAAAAAGAAGTTGTCAGATACGTCCTCTTCTGTCCATCCCCCAAACAAGGAGTCTCATACGATGGACGGATATGGAAAGCGCACATTTTCTTCAGTGACCTTTACTCTCAGGTCCCTGAAATATCTTACTCACTTCACCAGGTTACAGAGATCTCCTAAAGGAGCTTAGAGATGCTCTCCAGAGTTCAGTAGCTGGGGGGTGCAAGATAAGGTGTCCTCCCAGCTCTCCACCTTAAATTCAGTAGTTAATGCATCCATAAGGCTCGTCTCTTATGCACCTGATGGACTAAGTAGGTCAGCGGCTTCAGGAATTTCCCTTAGGAGACATTCCTGGATACGCTTGTGTAACTTTGTGAAACCCTTCAAGTCATCCTTCATTAATGCCCCCCTCGACGGCTCATCCTTGTTAGGGCCTAAGGTCAAAGACACTAACCAGGTGTGAACAGGAAGGAAAAACCTTCTCTGCCATTGTTGTCCATTTTTCCACACCTTCTAGGCCTTATTCTAAAGGCCAAAAGGGAGGAAAAATGTGGTTTTGAAAATCCCAGAGAGTTTTTCAAGACACATGTGGTGAGCCTTCCCCCAGGGGCAGAGGGGGAGCAATAATGGAAGACGCCGGCCGTGTGGCAGAGGGGGTCCGCAGAACCAAGGCGACAGAGAATCCTACTTTGGTAAGCCCATTCAGTGCTCCTGAAGGGAAGCCCATCTGTCTTTCTCTGGAGGCAGTTGGGGGTCAGTTATCCTTGTACCCAAATGCCTGGCTAAAAATCACAAAAGACAAGTGGGTACAAGGTACCATATCCAGAGGTTACTCCATACACTTTTCAATCCCCACCCCACACACAAAAAAAATTCCGGATGTTCCACCCAGTCACAGAAATCAAGCAACCCTAGAAATACAGACGTTGCTAGAAAAAAAGAGTCATCCAATCGGTCTCAGCAGACCAGATAGGATCTGGGACTTACTCAAGATTCTTTTTAGTTCAGAAGAAAACGGGACTGGAGACCCATACTGGATCTCAGCAGACTAAACATCTGTAAAAAAAGACAAAGTTCCAGATGGTTATACTGCAGTCGATACTTCCCTTTCTGGGAAAAGGTAATTGGATGTGCTCTATAGTCCTCCAGGATGCGTACTACCACATAAAAATGGACAGACCATCCAGGAGTCATCTGCACTTTCGGCTGGGAGCCATTCACTACCAGTTTTGGGCTGTGTCCTTTGGTTTCACTACAGCCCCCAGAGTGTTCACCAAATGTATGGCAGTAGTCTTGGCTCACCTGAGACATTTAGGATTCCGGGTGTTTCCATATCTAGACGACTGGCTCCTAACCGCCACCACCAAGCATCTTCTAACAGAAGCAAGAGACACCACTCTGACACTTTGTTCTCATCTAGGGATCACAATAATCTATGAAAAATCTGCCTTATTGCCATCTCAACATATTGTCAACATATCATTTTTATAGGCGCAGATTTAGACATTACAACAACGATAGTAAAGCTCCCACCAGAGAGGGTACAAACCCTTCAAGTGCAGGTTCTAGACCTTCTTTTCAAAAGGAAGACTCAAGCAAGGACAGTACTAAAAGTACTAGGCACCATGGCAGCAGCAATAAATGTAATTCCCTTAGCACAGCTGCACATGAGAATTCTACAGTGGCTGCTCTTCACTCAGTGGTCCATGCAGGGACTTACAATGTCACACAAGATTATGTTAACAGAATCTTGCAGGAGAGACCTTCGTTGGTGGCTTCACTCCGATCAATTAACTTTAAGTCGACCCTTTGTTCTTCCACAACCGCTTGCCACAGTGATCATGGATACTTCCCAGATAGGTTGGGGGGAGCATTATCAGGGAAGAACAGTCCAAGGCATTTGGCAGGATCATGAGGCCCACTTGTAGATCAATGTCCTAGAGATGAGAGCGGTGCTTCTTGCATTGCAGGCTTTCCAGGACTCTCTTCCACTAGGAATGATTGCAGTCCAAACGGACAGTATGTCAGTGGTATGGTATATAAACAAACAAGGAGGAGCCAGATCTTACCCACTCTGTCGAGAGGCCCTGAGAGTATGGCAGTGGGCAACCTCCTCCCAAAGCTTTCTGGTAGCAACGCATATCCTGGGGGAATCCAACGTGATAACAATCAAACTCAGCAGAGCAATACTGATGCCTCACGAGTGGTCCCTGAAAAAAGACATAGCGGAAATGAATTTCCAAAAATGGGTCCAGCCTTGCTGCAATCTTTTTGCCACTTCCTTGAACACCAAATGCAGCAGTTACCTTGCCGTAATCCCCCCTCCGAGGGAATCCCCAAGGGATGCACTTGTACACGAGTGACCCCCGGGTCTCCTCCACTTCTTCCCTCCTTTTCCATTGATACCCAAAGTTCTCCAGAAAGCCAGTGCATTGGGAAGGGCATTAATACTTATAGCCCCTTACTGGCCTCATCAAATTTGGTTCCACTTCTTGTGGTCTCATCTTCAGGAGGAGTCTTGGATTTTGGACCCAGTGCAGGATCTTCTGACCCATCCGTCGGGAATGCTCCATCCATCTCTTCAAATCCTCAGGTTGACAGCTTGGCTGCTCCAGTTCCAAACATAGCCAGGCTATCTAACATTTCAACCTCAGTGCAATATATCCTGATTTCTTCTCGCAAAGCTTCTACAAGAAGATTATATCTCAGCAAATGGAAAAGATTTTCCTTCTGGGCCTTAAAAATCATATTGACCCTTTCTCCACATCTGTTTCTTCTACACTAGAATTGTTAGCAAAACTTTTTAATGAGGGAGAAGCTGCAGCTACTATTCGAGTACAGTTAGCAGCAATCTCTAATTTTCATTTCGGAGGAGAGGAATGAGACGTTATGTCCCACATACTTTGTAAAGCTTTCTTGAGAGGTACTAACCTGTTATGACCACCCATTAAACCACCTCTACCTTCATGGAACCTAACTTTTGTATTATCCCGTATAATTCTACCCCCATTGAACCTGCATCATCTTGTGACTTGAAGTCCTTAACCTAGAAGACAATTTTCTTAGTGGCTATCACTTCAGCTAGGAGGATTTCGGAATTACAAGCATTCTCTATGACTTCCGTATATGGTGTTTCACAATGACAAGAGTTTCACTTCGTACAAACCAATCTTTTTTTTACCAAAAATATGCTCAGAATCAAACTTAAATCGGTCCATAGACTTACCATTTTTTTCCCCAGGTATGACAATAAGGCAAAATACATGTTACAAAAGCTTGATGTACATAGACAATTACGTTTCTGTTTAGACAGAACAAAGGACTTTAGAAGGACTGATTAATTGTTTGTATCCTTTTCAGACTGCTAGAAAGGAGCTTCAGTAGCAGAAACCACTCTATCCAGGTGGTTGTCAGACTGAATCTCTTTTACTTATCAGTCAGTGAATAAACAACTTCCAGACAAAGTAAGAGCTCATTCTACCAGGGCTATTTCAGGCATCTTCTGCGTTTCGTTCAAAATTGCAATTTGATACCATTTGCGCAGTAGCAACGTGGGCAAGGCCTCATACCTTTATCTCATACCTTTATCACTCATTACAAAGTGGATTTGGCTTCCAGGGGCAGGGCCTCTTTCGGGTCCACTATTCTGAATAATGTTCTTCTGTGAGCCACCCAAGAAAGATGGTGCTTGCGACACTGTCCTACAAGTACAGAATAAAGGTGAGCTAGGACAGCTTCACATAAAGAAGTTATGTACTCACCATAACATTCCATGTGAGTTGTCCATCTCCCCTTCATTCTTACATCTCACCCTCCTACCCCCCATCCTTTTTTGTTTAGCTCCTGGAGGATTGAGAGGTTACTATTTGGGATCTAATATTCTCTGACCTTTTTCTTGGCTTATACTCTAATGAAGAAATTTTTATATATGCATATTGTTGTACTAGCAAACAAGACCTGGGGAATGCCTTAGAGCATCATGGGATAGGGAGTAATCCACAAGCTAATTGGAGACTTCAAGCTTTTGTAATCAGCAGTCGGAACAGATTATCAGTTCCAAACCCACAAGTACAGAATGAAGGCAAGATGGACAACTCCCATGGAACATTATGGTGAGTATATAACTTCTTTTTACTTGTTTCTGGTATGTGGCTAGATCTCGTTATAAAAGGGGGTCTATATATATATATATATTTTTTTTTTTTTTAATCAGTCCAAGTCTCATTTCCTGAATATCTGAATAATGCAACCCTTGGTATAATATAGAGTAGGTTAAGGGTTATTTATTCATTCTTTTCTAAGGCTTGCTTCAACCTATTTTAAGACTGCAGAAAAATCTACTTCACTTTATTTTAAATTTTTCTGTTTTTTTCCCCTTTTGTTCACCTCCCTCCTTACAGCTGACTATCAGCTTCCCGCCATCTTCTCTACTTGTTAATCAGGTCTATTGGACCTCCCTTATCCTCTATTAGTCTCAACCCAACCCAATTTCAGGGCTGTTGAGGAGATTGAGGATTCTGGGGCAGCATTATGCCACTGCTGGAGAGTATACTCTTGCCCCCACCAGCCTGTAGTAATCTTGGAAGCTCTGCAGTAATTGCTTTTGAGAGGTGCAGGCATGCTTCCAAATATGCACAACCTCCCAGACAAGTAGTACTCCAGTTGCAGCTCTGAATTCACTTTGCCATGAGCCTAGGAAGCCCCCGCCCCAGGATTGTAAGACAGTGTCTGACATCCCTCCCCCATCCTTCTCCCTCTGGCATCCATGCCATTAATTGAACATGGGTCATCTCGGTTGCAGTGAGGACGTTATCCCTCAGCACCTGTACTTTATCTTATGTTTTTCAGGTAACTGAGAAACCAGTTTCTGCAGTCATTATTGATGTCCACTCTCCTGGATTGATGGCTGCTGAGTCAGGTTCTTTCACAAAAATGAGAATAATTGTGGAAACCTTGATGACAAAACCACTGAAGTAAAGGCATGCCCAGTTCTGTTTTCAGTCTTGACAATGGGAACCTTGTGGAGAACTTTATTTCTGGCACATCAAAACTATACTAGTTTCTCTTTTCCACCTGGGTTTTTAGATCAGAATAGAGACCCATGTTCCACATTGCCTTTCCAATGTAGATCTGATTTTTCAATGTTGATACCCAACTTTTCTGTGCCATTACTGGCAAGACTGTCTGTATCTGACAGGTGCTTTACAGTTGCTGATGCATTTACTTATATAAATACCCAAATAATTGGTACTTTCCTCAGCATCAGAAAACTCATTGCTAACAGTACTTTCATCAGCTTTGGTAATAATCCTTCAGCACTAACTTTGCTCTAATTCTGGGTCGTTCCCCCCCCCCCCCCCCCACAATGACCTTCTACCCTGAGATGCAAGTGTTGATGTCAGCACCAATCATTTAGACACCAGTGTTGGTTTAGATGCTTTCAATGACTAGGGATTTTCTGGGTCTAGTAACATGCTGAACTCTGGCATTAATATTAAGACAACATGATTCTGGGTTTTTGCTTTCATCTTCCATTCAGTCCACATGGCTCTAAGTCTCTATTTGTTCATGAGAAGCCTTGCAGATTCCCCCAGTGGATGGTATGACCCAGACTGTGCTGCTAAGATTTCTCGTAGTAGAACCAATTCATGTTTGTGAAGTACAGCAGATAATCTGGCAGAACAGCTGTTAGCCATCCAAACCCTTGTCTTCCTCATAGTGGATGCAGCAGAAAGCCTTTAGGTTCTCCCAGCAAATTTTGTGGATTGTTATACCTGTCGCGGATAGCTACTGAAGCAGCATAGGGGTCCTGATTCTCAAGAAGTTTGGTAAGGGTAGTGCAGTGCCAGTAGTGCAACAAGCAATACACTCACCTTGGGTGCAGAAGACTGCGGGTTCTATTCCCACAACAGGTTGGTGTATTACAGACACTGTAGTGTAGCATGAGTAGTTAAACCAATTTCCCATCTGTTTCACTTTGTCAAAGCTCAGGTTAATGTAAAAAGTTGCATGCCATCTATTGAAAAGAGTAGGCAAAGTTTCCTGATACCCCAGCCAAATTTCCAATAGTGCTATAAATACCATGTAGTGTTCCCCCTGAAAAGAGACCACTGGCTTAGTGGGACTAACCTATTCAACAAAGAATAAATTAAAATAAGTACTTGAAGTGATCCAAACTGTCAACTGGTTACAAGACAGATCAAAGAAAAAA
Organism: Protopterus annectens; assembly: GCF_019279795.1. Lineage (NCBI taxonomy): Eukaryota > Metazoa > Chordata > Ceratodontiformes > Protopteridae > Protopterus > Protopterus annectens. The sequence goes on along the minus strand of NC_056743.1, from coordinate 494,485,204 downwards.
TTGAAGTACCAGTCTGCAGCTCTGTTCACGATGGCAAACCTTACCATGAGAGTGGTTAATCCAGTGGTAGATTATTTTAGAGCTGCTGCAGTCCAGCATTACTGTTCGCCATCATGCCTGGCTGAGGCTGAATAATATGACTGAGGACAGGATGAATTTTCATGAATACTTCCCCTTCTTTGTCCTGAAATATTTGGCCCCAAAGTTGTGACATGTTTACATAAGATGGAGCAGGAGGGTAAAACTCTTACTATCAGAAGGCAGCAAGTTTTTTTGTTGTTTCTGAGTGAACATTTTCCAGAACCCTGACAAAATAAAAAGAACTCTTGAAAGGATCTGAACAACCATGGCAGTTTTGAGAGAGGTTGTGACCATTGCTCAGATTTTCACCAATCCTCCTATGGGAGGCAGGAACAGCCCTGAAATCGTAATTATTCCTCTTTGAAGGCAGTCATGTGTCACTTGTTCGTTAACCTGTCAGTGTCAGAGACTATCAAAGCAGACACTTAAGTGAGGACAGTTATATCCAGGGGTTAAAAGATTCAATTTCTTTCAACCCAGTGACCCCATCTCTCCTCTTCTGGACATCCTACCCCATCAAAAAGAGAGAAGGGCAAAACTAGGAACTTTACATTTCCTAGGAAAGAAAGAGACAACTGGGAGATCCCATTAGACTAGAAAAGGGTCCATAATCCACTCAGGATCTTTTTTGATGCCAAAAGACAAAGAATTATGGTTCCATGTTAGACTTGTGTTCCCTAAATTCATTGACCCACTGATGTGTTCTTCATGTTCTCGGTGCAGTCAGTCCTTCCTTGTTTTGCAGAAGAAAGTATGTTCTGTTTGGACTTCAAGGATACCCACCTCCACATAAACATTTGTCATGTGATCCAGGAAGCATCAATCTTTAGCGTTAGTGCCATTCACTGCCAGTTGTGGATTGTTCTATTTAGTCTCACCTCAGTTCCTATAGTGCTCACCAAAGGCATGTTTGGTGTTGCGGCGCATTTGTCTACAGAGAGTCAAAGCGCTTCCCTAACCGAACAACTTGCTCCTTACAGCACCTTTCATATCACAACTAATGTCAATCAAGGAGTCCCTGGGTACTTCAAGTTCCTGAGGATAACATTGAACATAAGCATATATCAGCTGCAGCCTTCAGTCGCTGACACTTAGACTGCAGCCTCAACAGCTGCTTACTCACAGTGAAACTTACTCATGCTCAGAGCTCAGATACCTAAATATATGTCTGTGTTCTTTAATAATTGCACATCTCAACTGCTTTTTGTTATCTCATGATGCTGGGTTTCACTACAGCACCTCTCTCCATGATTGCTAAAACAAGAGTTTGTATGAGAGGTTTTTGGTGAATGCTTTAGCTCCAGTGGTCTCAAAATGCAGATCAGTGTTACACCAAATCCTCATATTCCAGACCTGCAAATGATATCTGTTATGGTGGATGGAAGCAGGCAAACTAGGTGGTACATTCCATCTTCTTCCAATGGAGACAGTTACCACTGATATGTCAGCCCTGGGGTGGTGATCATTAAATGGGCAGCTGGTGCAGGGTATCTGATCATCATCAGAATGCTCACTGCTTATCAGTATATTGGAGATGAGAGCAGTCATATCCCTCCAAGCATTGCAGGACTCCCCACTGCTGGGGCCTTATCACAAGATGGTGGTAGTATAGTACATCAACAAGCAAGGGTAAAATCAGTCTTACTTCCTGCACTAGGATAGTGTGAGAATGTGCGTAGGAGCCATGCCCACCAACCATTTTCTGGTTGCAGTCCATATTCCTGGGGTGTCAGGTTCCTTGGCAGAGAAGTGAATGCTATTATTCCTCATGTGGTCCTTCACCTCCGTGGTGCTGAGGGAAAACAATAAAAAAATGGGGAATTCCTGCTCTGACCTGTTTGCATTCCTGACGCATGCTGAGTGTAAGAATTACTTCTCCCTATTTCTGTCACTGGGGAGACCTTAAGGGACTCTGTTGCCCACAGGCAGCTGACTGGACTCCAATATATTTCCCGTCATTTCTTATTGATAATGCAGTTTATCCAGAAGATGAAGATTATGTAAGCCAAAGTCATCCTCGTGGATCCTTACTGGCCTTGGCATATCTGATTTATTTTTCTGCTTAATCTGTTGGAAAAGTTCCTCTTGTTGAGATCTGCAAAGAATCAATTTTCCTATCCATCTGGTAAGTATCTCCACAAAATTCATTCTCTGAGGCTTGCCACTTGGCTTCTCCTCTTCCAGTAGTTGCCAGCAATCAAGCCTATTCAGGAAGAGTTGTAACCATACCTTTGTTACAGAAGCCCAATATCAGGAAAGCTTACATGGACAAATGGGCATATTTATGAGTTGAGTCAAAGGGGTTAGAGCCCTTCCTTATTCATGTCTATATTATACTGATTTATGATTTTTAGCAGGGGCAGGATGGTTTATCTATAGCTATTTTAAGAGTCTCTGTAGAGAATTTTTAAAGGGATTTTCCTGTTGAGATCTCTCTGACATGATCCAGTGGTTCCTTGAGACTTGCATTTTGTTTAAGAAAAATTGGTACAAGCTCCCTTTGAACCAGCTGCTATGGCAAACTTAAAATTAACGTCTTGGAAAATATTTTTCTGTTGCTATTAGTTCAGCTGGGAGAATTTCTAAATTTCATACTCCTTCACTAAGTCCTCTTTTGTTTTTTTTTATAAAGATAGGTAGCATTTAAGACATATCCTTGCATCATGAACAAGTATATTCATTTCCTGACTTCTTTCCTGATCACAATTACTGCTGGGATTGCTTACTACACTTTATGGGTGCCTGTCATAGTGAAGGCAGTAAACATGACCAAGTCCTTAAGGAAAAATACACATTTTTTCCTTTGTTCCCAAATCTTTAGGATAAAAGGTGTCTAAAATGACCCTTGTAAGGTGTCTATCCATTGTGTTTAATGTTGTTAAATGATCAACCTTTGCCTGTGTTTCCTAGGTTCATTCTGTTACTGTTTGGTTACTTCAGTAGTTTCTTTTTAATAACAAAACTCATGATCACAGTTATCCAATAGTTGCTTGGTTATCATTAAATACCTTTACAAAACACTGAAATCAGATCAGAATTTTAGCTCTAGATCTGCTTTTGAGGTCACTGTTATCAAGAGTCTGCTTGCCTGTGGTTCACCAAATAGAAAGAGTGTTGGACTGTGTCCTGTGACTTACGGAGGGTAGACCAGCTCTTATCAGATAAGAAAGATATGTACTTATAATGAGACAGCTGCAGGAATAGAGCCATCCTGTATAACAATGCTGCCAACCTTTTACCTTTGCTGAGATGGCTCTGGTATCACATATGTGTGTGTGTATATATATATTTATATATATATATACATATATATATATATATATATATATATATATATATATATATATATATATATATATATATATATATACTTTTTTTTCTTTTCCATGGGTAGTTAAGATCTGGAAAGGGGATAGCACATACAAAAAGATCTAGAAAGGGAGATTAGTATGGTGCATTATGGGACAGGGCAGGTACTAAGCAGCCTGGGAAAATTTGAAGTACTAAGTGGCCATAATTCCTGCAGTCTCTCATTTGTGAGTAAGGGAAGATGTCCCCACTCGTACAGTTCTGTCATTGTGATGAGTGTAACTTTCATTATCTATTTTTATTCTCTGGGTTCATGAAGTACATCTCTCAAAACCAGTGCATTATTATGTTTTGTCACTGGTGTAGTTAGTTAGATTATGCACCAAATTGCCATGTTCTTTCATTTCGCTAGTGTCCTTTCCCATTTAATATTTATGCTAAATACAAAAGTACTACAGGGCTTTAATTGAGAGGGTGAAACAGAAACATACACCACTGCAGACAAAGCTACATTACACTCATATTTGCTAGGTAAGTGGTATCTTTGTTTATTTATTGTGTACTTCGTTTCCTCATATCAACCTGTTTTATTTCCTGACTGTGGACAAATGCTGTGCTACTCAATGGAGAAAAAATACATTTTGCTAAAGTGATTTGCATAGCATTTATGCAGTTACACTAAACAACAAGTGATGTGATGTTCTAAAAGTGTAGCTGTTAGCATTCCCATTAAAATGTTTCACGAGCTTACTCATGGTCATTAACCTCCTTTTCCCATTTTGTATGTGGGGTTGGGATGCCCTGTCAACTGTCACATCTTTTGATTTAGAGCCACTCATTTGCCTACTTTGACAATCAATCCTGACTGTTGGCAGGTCTTCTCTCACACACAGTCCATATCCTGGTGGATGTACTTGTCTTCTTCTGTGTTCTTTTGCTTTCTCCCAAATATTTACCAAATTGTCTTATACTTCACTGCACATGTGACTAAACCACAGTCATCTTCTCTTCAAATAGGGCTACTTTGGCTTCTGTTCTGATGTCACGTCTTTATTTGTCCAGCAGTGTATATCTTACCACACATCTTGGGCACTTTAAGCTTCCTCAGTTGCTCTACCTTCACTATCAAAACTTTGTGTCATACACCCTAACCTTTCAGCTTTGGCATTCTTCTGTTGTACATTACCCCTTACCCTTTCCACTTTGCAGCAGCTGGTTGTAGCATCTCTGATTATAACTTTTTACTTCCTCATTCAGACTTCGTCTCCTCAGCTTTGTTCCACTGTTGTAACAATTTTTAGCTTCTTTAGATTTCCCTATTTGCTGCCAAGGCCACTGTCTTTTCTGTACTCAGTTTATCTCATGTGCCTTCAGTTTTGCCTTCTAATATTGTATTCTTTGCTGGAGATTCCATTCAGACTCTGTATATAATGCCACACCGTCTGTATACAGCAACTTTGTTGATCAGTTACCTCCAACCTATTTGCCAATGTAGTCCATTATCAGTATGAGCAGGAGTGGACCCAGAACTGTCCCATGATGCACATCCATTACCACTGGTAAACACCTCTTTCAGCTTGAACATACTTGGATCATTGGGTCCTTCCACATAACATGCACTAATTCTACCAGTGTTTCTGTCACTTTAAAACATCACAGGGCTGCCAACATTATTTTTCTTGGGACTTTGTTTTATGCTTTATTCATGTCTAGGGATGCCCAGCTGGACTCTTTCCAGATATCCAGCTTCTTCTCCACTATCTGTCTCACTGCAAACATTGTCAGTTGTACTGCATCCTGATCTGAATCCAAACGACTCATCTCTGATCATACTTTTTACTACTTTATGAATGTGAAAGTCTTTTATCAATCACTCTCTTTACAGTTGTTACTGTCACCTTTGACCTTGTAAACTGGCAATAGAATGCCTACTCATGTGATATGCCTTTCTGTCCACACTGCAATGAGCAGCCTCGCAAGCCATTTCTCCTTTAACACAGCCAGTATTTTGCTCATATCTGCTTTGACATCATCTGAGCCTACTGTTTTCACGTGTTATTGTCATTAGTGATGTTTATGATTTGATCATTGCTGCAGTAGCCTCAGCTGTGTGGGTTATATCCTGCCTAGGATGTAATAGCTGGCCAGTTTTCAAAGCTTCGGTGCATCTTCCATGTTCCCAAACCATTGAGAGCTTGAGTAGAACTGAAAAAAAATCAGTGTCTAGGCACCAAATCCTTAAGAGCTTTCCAGCCACCAAAGAGCACTCCTCTTGCAGGTCTTCGAAGATCGACAGTCTGCTAGCTTTTCTGCAGTTTTGGGTAAATAAGTTCCCTTTGGGGGAAGAAACATCCACAATTAAATTTATGACTGAAACTCTACTTTTTTTGTTTTAACTAAAACGGATTGCTTTATGCCAGGAATTTGTTTGGGGGGGAGGTGGGGGCTATCACACAACTTTTCTGTCAGTTGAGAGAATGTGGTTCAGTCATTACTTTTAATGCAAACCTTGTTTTCTCTAACATTTACTCTATTTTTTTCAAAACTTTCCTGCCAAGCCGGACTGAATGCCTGTTCCCTGGGGTGATGTCCCTGACAGGAGTTTGTTTGCTTGTATGGAGTTTTCTATTAAGAAGAATCAGAAAGTTTAATATTTATATCTTTCTGTTTCTGTTACTTTAGACAGGGTTAATTTATTGGGCTTAGCTTAACTCAGGGCTTTGTTCAGGCTCCTAATCCTTCTCATAGGTTCATAGGTGTTTACTAGGCTAATGACCACTATGGCCTTTTTAAGCCTAGCCATGCATCCCAAATCTCTGACAAGTTCTGATACCTTGATAAGTGTAAGCATGGGCATGGGAGATGAACCATTTACAGGTTACCTGTTTGCATCAGAGACATTTATTTATTTATTTATTGCCGTTGGTTTACCAGGATAGTCCATTGGGCCATAAAGAACCTGTTTTCAATGGAGTCCTGGGGAGAAAAGCTCCATAACAGAAGTTATTTTCAACATTTAACAGACATAAGGGCCAAACCAGGGATGAATTTCCAATTTCCCATCCAATTGTCCAAGCTGCACTTGAATTGGATTAGGCAAGAACTCTGATTCACATGGATGGGGAGCCTGTTCCACAGAAGGGGTAGTATCTGGGATACATACCTATCTCTCTTTCGGGTCCTATTTATATCATAGGCAAGGTTTAAGTCTTTAGAACAGGTAATTCTGGTACTTTTTGTTTTGTGGATATGCAAGAGGTCCATCAGCGTGGGGTTTGACAATGCCCTGTATGCCATGCATAGATCTCCCCTCAAAAGCCTGTAGGAGACAGAATACAGGAATAGGGCCTTAAGGCGGTCTGCATAGGACATATTACTTTTGCCTTGTATTCTTTTAGTGAGGAATCTCTGGACGTTACATTTGTTGGATATGCCTGGTTAGGTACATACTGAAGGGGGCATTGTACTCAATGATAGGTCTGATGAATGCTGAATAAAGTGGAACAATGACTTCCTTGGACTTAGATCCCATATTGTGTCAAATGCCTTGGCCAGGTCAAGGTAGACAGTGTGAACGATTTTGCCCTCATCCATTGCTTTGGCGACCTTCTTAAAGAAGGTCCTCCAAGTTGAGTAGGCATGATCTGCCCTTGGTGAAACTAAACTGGTTTGGGTTCAGTGTCTGGGGATTTACTATATCTCTATTGATCATCTCCATGATAATTCTCATTCCAGATGTAACAAGTAAAAGAAAAAGGAATTCTTCTTTCTGTGAAGATTCCCGGAGTGATGAACAGGGAAGTGATTGTGAGGGACTACTACTGTTTTTTCTCCTCATGAAACTGATTCTGAAGAGAGTATTTCTTCTGATTTTCCTTTGGAATATTTTTTTTCTTTCTTAAACCATATCTAGGATGAGACAACTGTTTCATTGGGAACATTATAAATTTCCAGCTTCCTTGAAAAAATATCATGATTTATTATAACAGGAACTTCCTAAACCTACTCCTGTTCCTCCTCTTTTTCCAGAAATGGAGGATGTTTTTATAACAGCCTGCAATATGCTTGAAAGCCAGCCTGCTATCCCCAAAGAAGGCATGTAGATTGTATGATGTTCCTAGATCGTGCTTTTTAATCCCAGATCTGACCCTGCAGTGATTTCCTAGACATATCCTTCTGCAACACATTCAGTAAATGCTAATCACTACCCATCTGATAAGGGCTTTTGATAGATTTTTGAAAATAGTGTATTCTTCTACCACTCTTATTTTTGTGATTCTTAACTGTCAAACTCACATGTTAAAGTTTTTACGTGGTTATTGAAGAATATGAGGAACATTACTGCAATGTTTCCTCCTGAGTGCAAATCATCTCTGAATTTTCTTTTTGCATCTGTATCTCAATTAATCAAGCATTCTTTGAAGTGTTCTTACAGCTTTGCTGATGCCTCTTCTAGAACGGCAGCTAATGGATCTATTATGAGAAGATTTGCATTGTTACAATCTCAAAAAAGGATGTTAAGTAAGCTGAGATTTTAACACTTCCCTTGATAGGGAGGTTATGAACCATTTGCTACTGAGGTCCTGGAAAAGTGTAATGAGAGAGGGGAAGTGTATTCAACAGGTGACTGATTTTTCAGGCTTCCTTCCATAAGTTTATTAAAGGCTTCTTCCCTAATTCAGGACCCTTTTATGAATAGCAACATAGGCAGACTCATCAAACTTCTGGCAGGTAGATATTGAAAAACAATGACAAGGAATCTCCCAAAAGAAAGGGATAGCCTACAAGAAGCCACAACAGTTCAATAAGTCTGATTGTCTGTCTATAAATTATAATCCCCCTTCCCACACTGGACATGCTTTAAGTCTTCCCAGACCAATGAGTTCTGATACTGATCCATTGGAGACAGAGATGGCAGTGGGAGCCCTTTCCTCCTTTTCAGGGGATTTCTCCTCATCCACAAGATAGATCAAGCTTAGTTTTTTTCCCTCCTGTCATTCAACATCTGCTTGACTAGGAGTAGTAGAAAACTGTTCCTCCTACTTTGACAGAGAAAGGATTTTATTCAGTAATGTTTTTGGCAACAAAGAATGAAACCTCATGGATACCAGTCTTAGATCTTTCTTTTCACAATCAGTTAATGAAAATCCCAAAGTTCAAAATGTCACCCTTTCACAATCTATTACCTCTTACTCACCCTTTCAGTTTTTTTTTTTTTTTTTTGGTAACTCTAGATTTAAAGGATACTTGTATTCCTATAGCTTCAGATTTCAAACTTTCAGTTCTATGAATTGCACTTTGGGTTATCCACTTCCAAAAGTCTTCACAAAGAGTCTAGCTCCAGTGATTGCCTTTTGCAGACTGCAATGTATTCATGTTTCCTTGTTAAGGCAACTTGCTTATTTTTGAAGGGTCTTTATCAAAGTGCCAGGAATCTCTCACTTGGGTAAGAGATCTGTTTTGCAGACTGGATTTCCAGGAGACCATTCTAAAGCCTTATCTGACTTTTTCCCCACAATACTGTAGTCCGTGAATGTCTCCTAGATACTTAGTTCAAACAGCTTTTCTTCCATAGGAAAAAAAGTAGATCTTTAGCTAGACCTATTACTGAGTTTTTCATCTCAGTCTGGGGCTTCAGCAGAAAAGCTTCTCAGGATACCAGGATTCATGGCTTATATGATTCTCATGATTCTACTAACAAGATTCCACATGAGAAAGATTCTGTCTGATCCTAACATCAACATCCCCTGATGTTTCCTACTCCAGTTTTGAAATTTATAAAAAGAGAACTGCTTTGGTAGGGAGTCCAGTTTTTTCAGAATCCAGGCCTCCCAGTCTGTCTTCCAGCATAAAGCTGTATCAACAGATGCCTCAGACTTTGCTTGGGGAGCTGTGTCTTTGGGGTAAGATTGCAGGGTCTTTTGGACAAAAACGAGAGACCAAAACACACAAACATAAAGGAGATATTTGCAGTTATAAATGTACTCAACCCTCACTTATCATCTGTGGCCCCCAGGACCACTGCAAGTGATTACAAACAATACCACAGTGATGTGGTACATAAACAGCCATGGGGGGGGCGGGGCATCCAGAGCTTGCCCTCTGCTGATTAGTAGCCTGGGATATAGCTATTAAGCACAGTCTCACTCTATAGGTGTTTTATAGTCTGTCAAAACAAAACATGGCAGACAAGCTGAGCAGGAACAGAACAGACCATCATGAATTGAAACTAAATTAGGGGATCTTCAAGGATTTCATCCGGCTATGGAGAACACCTTAGATCTATTTATATCCATTCACAACAAACAGCTACCAGAACTCCTTGTAAGTAGGACTGGAAAACACATCCATTCTCATTTCCATAAACAAGAATGCCTTTCCGCTGATATTCATGATCATTCTGAGGATTCAAAATGACTCTCCATAGATTATTGTAGTAACTCCCTTATGGCACAGGCAACAGTGGTTCTCTCTTATTTTTGGAAATGGTCAAGGGCAATTGCATAAAGCTGCCTCACATACTGAATCTACTCACACAAGACATGAGTTATTTGATATACCCAAACTCAAAACAACTTCAGCTAACTGCCTGGATGAAAGAGTTTTAGAACATATTCAATACTTATAACTGCTACAGGGAATCGTATAAAAGCAAATGGAAGACAGTTTCCAGTTGGTACTTTAAGGCTAGTGCTTCTCTGGTTCTGCAACATTTGTGTGCATTATTATCCACTGGCCTTTCTTCCTTCTCTATCAAGGTTCATTTGTTGGTCGTTTCATCAAGCCTGCCCATGGACTTCCCCCTTCAAATTATTCCCATGTTAAGGTTTTTGAATGGGGTTCTACGTACACATACGCCTAGAAAACAGGTTGTTCCCCTTACAGTCTTAATTTTGTTTGGAAAAAATTAACACTTGCTCCATTTGAACCAGTTCATCAGGCTGATTTGAGGTTTTTAACATGGAAAACAGTTTGATGATTGCTGTCTTCTGCAAGAAGAGTGTCTGAGTTGCAAGTTTTCTTGGTCGGTCAGTTTTATCTCATTTTTCACACAGAGTTTTTTTTTTTTTTTGAGAACTGAACCTTTATTTATGCCTATAGTGGTATGAGTTTACTTTGAGCTAGGCTATCTATCTTTTTGTATTCTTTTTCAGAACCTAAAAATGAGTGACAAAGGATTATTCATACTCTGAATGGCCACAAACTCAGAAACTATCTTTACAGAACTAAATCATTCAGAAATTCTGATTAGGTATTTATTATGAAGTTAAGAAAAAGAGGCAACCTGTGTCAAAGCAGACTGTTTTCAAATTGTTGTCTGATTCTATCTCCAATAAAAAGTCAATTCCAGGCAGGTTCAGGACACATTCTACTACAGCCTTGACTTCATCAGTAGCTTTTTGGAAAGGAGTAGACTGTAGAAGTATTATAGAAGCAGCATCTTGGATCTTCTGTACATAAATTTACTTTCTTTGCTAGTGCCATCCTCCAGGGGCTCCTGAACCCCTTATCCTTCCTCCTACCAAATCCAGTAAGCAATGATATTCTGCCCATATAGCTAAGGGTACTGCAGCAGTTATCAAAAGATGAACATAGTACAATTGTATAAATTTATGGGTTTATATTAGATGTTCAAAGTTACTGAACTTCAAATACGATATGATCGACACCATATCGTCAAAGTCCAGTAACATCGAACACTTAATAAAGACATCACAAAAAGTAAAAAAATAGACCTACTTGCTTTAAGCTGCGCCCCACCCCATCCCCGCTACTTAAATATTCCAACTCCGAGACCACACTACATTGAAGTAAACGGAAATCTCCCTTTACGGAGATTTACATTTACCTCTTCGATGTTCTGCGGTTTCGCTATTTGCGTGTTGACAATGTCAGATTCGACATTGTGAACGTTCGCGATTCTGATATAGACCCAAATTTACCAATAGATGTTTGAATGATCACTCTGCTGTAGTCACTCCTTCCCTTCACTCCCCCCCCCTTATTTTTTGTTTGCCAGGGTGAGGACGTAGATTGTTACATACCTAGCACTGATTTCTTTCAGGACTGTAACCCGTTTCAGTTGGCATGAAAACTGTGAAGGGACTGGTGGCTAGTCTGCTAGTTTTTTTCCAGCTGTGCTCAAGCTCTCAATTGTTTAGGCACATGGAAACTGCCTTTAAGCACTGGAATCTGGCTGGTTGTTATATCATAAGCAGTATATAACCCATATAGTTAAGGCTGCTGCAGCAGTGACCATCTAAGCATCTATTGTTACTGTAGGTTTACTTAGAGAGTTGTACTTTCTTACTTCATCTAGGGTGAATTCTTCTTCCTCTTTCATCATAGGCTGTGTATGGGGCAATACAGCTTTTGTGGAGTTTTCTTTCAGAAGTCACTAGAAGTACACCTTTCACCTGACTTTGAAGCCATCTGGACTGGTGAGCAAACTGTTCCTGTTATCGCTTATGAATGACATCTGACATGTATCTTCTTTATCTTTCTGCCATTGCCTTACAATATGATAGAGCTTCCTTGTGCCATCTGCCAAATTACTTTCCAGAAGATAATAGAGCTTCTTCCTACACTCCTTTCTTTCAATTACTTTATAGACTTCTGCATTCCCTCACCAGCTCCAGCTTTCCATATGTGTCTTATTTCCATACCTGGCTTGGCCAGACATCCATTATGTCTTCTTCACACACCATGTTTTGAGATGTTGCTACTCTTTGGCTCCACCTATTCTCTCACCTTCCTGAGGTGCTAGAGCCCTGAATGTTTTATTGAACTCCTTTGCTTCACTCCAGTCAACTTCTAGGTTTTCAGCCTTGTCTCTCTTGACTTTAGAGCCTTCTCTGACAACTGTTTGCAGCTAATTGTGACAGCCAATAATTTTGACTTCATATGGGCCATCTCTTTTACTAGGGATAAACTTGTAATCTCTAATTTTACCCCATGTCCTTTCCTTTCTATGAGTAAGTCTACCTAAGTTGTATGCTGACCACTCTTGAATGTGATCTTTTTACTGGATGTCTTGGTGTGCTTAGTCTAGATTGGCTTCTTCATTATTCGTATTGCCCCACCCATGTGAACCTAAGTAGTCCTTGTATCCTTCTCTGCCTCTCACACTATGAGCATTCAAGTCCCTCATTATAAACACCAACTCATTTTGTCCTGCTTTAGCTAGGAGGTCCCACAACTGCTGTCTGAATGCCCTCTGTTTTTCTCACCATCACAACCCGGCTGTGGGCATAGGCTGAGATTATGAAGACTGCCGTATGGAGTCTGATTGCCATGAGTTTGTCACTAATTCTGATGATATTCTTTACCATCTCTAGTATCCTTATTGTTCCCACAATTGTCACACTGTTTCTGGTCTGACCTTCCTCTGAGTACTAAACTATGGATCCCAAGCCAAGAGACTGTGCTGTTCTTCCACCTTGTCTCCTGGAAAGACAGAATACACTGTTATCCACTTCCAAGCTGTGTCTTTTCAGTTAACCTCTATTTCCCATAGCAATCCTTAGTTCATTTTTGGCAGGTTGATTTGTTTTGCATTCACCTTTCATTCAGCAGAGCTATTCCAGGTAACTCAGCCTGGACATTGACCACCAATAGCTTAGTGACTCAAGGCCATTAGTCAGGCAAGCACTGGACAGTAGGCATGTGTAGACCCCTCCCACCATTGGCATGGATCCTTGTCACTGATCAGAGTAGGATGGTTCCTTGACCTGCATAGTACTGAACAATATCTGTTGTTTTTCTTGGTAAAATAAGTCAACATCACCAAATGACATACAGCCAATTTTTAAACAGCTAGATGACTAACTCCAGCTTCAAAAAGAGGAATTAAGGGGTGTTACCTCACTCTGTACAGTAATATGTTTTCCCACTTATACAGCTCAGGGCTGCAAAAACTAGAGCCAACGTGTTATAGCGTAATATACCTTGAAGGTTGCATTGCTATGAGCAAAGACAAACAAGCATGTTGAGCATGCATTACAGCTGCATGGCATATTTTATTTTTATTTGATTAATTTATTTATATAGTCACATTTTATTGACTGTCCCCCCAGACAAACGGCTTCTTTTCAGGGGAGACCCAAGTTGATATTCATAGTGACAAGGGGAAATTTAGTGAGGACACCAGGAACTTGTACTCTTTTTCAGTCACTGCCATGGGAACTTTTACATCCACTTGAGGTACCACCAACTCTGGTAGAAGGGACCTCTATTTAATGTTTCATCTGAAAGATGGCATACTGAGGAGTACAGCCTCTCCCCCTTATGCTGCAATGCAGAATCAGTACTGAAAAATTAATCCAAGCACCTGCTTTGGCAGCAGATCCCATGGGCATGTGATCTACCAGCACCACAGTACCAAAGACGTGTGCTACCCACTGAGCCACAGACATTGCTAATGTTATACTTTTGTCTTTCTAACCATCAGTGCACCAAAATAACTGTTACTAAGGGGAAGAAAAATTAAAGAAGCAGAACCAAGGGTAGTTGATGCTGATTTTCTTTTAAGGTGCTTTTTTACCTGCCTAACTGCAACAGTAATCCCCCTCTGTAGGTTTAGAGCCCATTCATGCTTGCCTCTTGGAGCCTGCTGCTGGAGAGGTCATCATGCAAGAAACCAAGAAGATTATTTGATCCCCCTGATTTGCATCTTTTCTTCCTCTACTGCTAGTTTAGAGGGAATGCTCATTCCAGTGGTATGAGCATAAGGCTTCTCCCGCACACACTGTGGCTGCCAACATTTAAGGGTGGATTTCAAGCATCAGAACCAAACATCAAGAGCCAAAGCAGTAACAATAACCAGTCTACAGCTAAATGTGTTTACCCATTTTGGTACTGATGAAGATGCTATGAAACATTAAAAATAGTCTACCACTTTGTTATTTTGCCTGTTCAACTCATTTGCATTATTTAATAAAGTTGCAGTAAATATATTCAGCAGTGGACTTGTTATTGTATCTGCTTTGCCACCACCCTGGTTTTAGGTTACCATGTCATAGTGTATTAGGGATTTTTTTATTAATCCCTAGACCTTCTATTGTGGCATCCTGACATCTGCATAACTGCTACAATGCTTCATGATGTCTTTGCTTTCATGTGGTTACTGTGTTAATGCACAGAGTACCTTCTTTGCTTAGGGTGGATGAGCTGGTGCCAACCCTCACTCCTACCCTCCCCAGAGAGGCTGACCTGGTGCCAACCCTCACTCCTGCCCTCCTCAGAGTGAGTGAACTGGTATCTGTCCCCTCATTTCCACCTTCCCCTGAGTGGGTGAACTGGTGTTGGCTACTCAGTCAGACCTTCCTCAGAGGGGGTGAGTTGGTGTTAGTCGGCCAGATCTTTCTGCATTTGCTTACTTGTCAGTCATGTGTCATTTGGGTCACCATCAGGGTTTTGTTCCTCTGTGTAATTGTAGCTGGTGTTCACTCAAACAAGAGGCCAACCATCACAAAAATTAGGAAAGTTAGCCTGCACTGGTGGCATACAGGGATAGAGTCTTGATTAGAGCTGAGGTAGCCTGAGTTGAAGTAGTGGTTCAGGTGCTCGACAGTACAAACAGGAAATGATATGTATGCCCATCTTGGGGAGGGGTGGGAGAAGCAGGATGTGTATCTTTTCATTTACTATTGGAGGCGGGTGAGGGGGAGTGGGAAATCTTGGAGCAAACTTTTGTCCAACCAGCCCAGTATATGGTTGTAGATCTTATTTATCAAGACTGCAGCAGTGCTTATTCATATGTGTAGACTATTGTGGGTTTCTGCAACGATGCAGCTAGCTTGTTCACCTGTTTAGGAGGTGGGGTTAGGCTAGTTCAAAAAAGTCTTGTTGGTAGGATGCTGTTAAGATTGAAAACACACCGATGTCTGTCAGGAAGATGGTGTGTATGGATGATTCTTTCCCCAGGTATCTAAATGCAGAAGCCCTCAGTGCTAGGAAATGAATGGGTCAAAGTCCAATTGGAGGTTTGATGGTTAGCATGGCAGGCAAGAAGAAAAATAAAAAATAAGAGGAATTACATATACGTGTATGCATCTGCGTGTGTTTTGGTAAGATTAAGGTTAGTTTGGATAGTTGAAACCATCATTTTTGCCTGTAATGCCATTTTCTGATTGGCTAGTAATGATCAGTGTTTAATTATATGTGCATATGTGGAATGGTAAAAGATCTAAATTCCAAGATTCATAAGTGTGAGTCTTAGAATAGCGAGAATAACTGCAAATATTATGAATTGCATAAAATAAGTTTGAGATAAATGTAACTTGAGAATATTCCCTTTTCTCCAAAGTTTGGCACTCTTAGAGTTAGAATATATAAGTAGCAGGGATGTGAGAGTGCAGCGAGGAGAGTCCCTAAAAAAAGAAAAAGGCAGAGAAGATTGTTAACATTCACACTTGTCTTGTTGCCTCACTTTTTCATAATTCTGGACAAGTGTGTTTTTAGCTTCTTGAGAGTTAGATTTATTTTTGTCTGCAGTGAGTTTTTTTTCTTTTGTTTTAGAGTCTGTTTATATTAGGGTTCCATCATAGGGGTTTGTTTTTGTATTTTGCGTTGTATTTATTTCTGAGGTAGAAAGATTCACCTATACAACTATTTGCATATGCATAGGACTTAGCAGTAAAGGATTCTGCATAAGCAGTGGGGTCATTAAAGTGGAAGGGGCTTTTAAATTTAGTCATCACTCAGTTTTAGTAGAATAAACATCACATTGAATCTGAATACTGAGGTATGGGAGGATGCTTCTGGCTTCAGTCTTAAAGTACATGTGACTAATCTGTGGTCCAATTTAACTAGGGAGGAAGTTACAATAGATGGAAACAGAGTTGTCCCATATTAGTAAGTGATTTAGTCCAGGATTCTGTCACCCAAGTTAGGATGTGGACTAACTGTTCCAGGGAATTTGTACTGTTAGCCTAGAAATCTCTGGGCATACATGTCTGAGGACATATGTCTCCCAGTTGATGGTGAGATAGTTGAACTCTCCTATGAGAACAGTGTTTGGCTTAATACATAGGGACTCCATACTGGCTATGTAGGAAGTATGGGCTGAGAGGACATAGAGGGGTCCTGTATTTAGCTATGATGTGATAAAAGGGTACTATTTATAGTAAAACAGGCATGGAGGAGTTCCATATCATCTTATCTAAGAAGTCTGGAGCTTAGTTTTTTTTTAAAGAAACTCCACGCTCTCCTACAGTTTAACTCCATCCTTAAGTTTCTTTTCACCCCACAATATAGTTCCAGTATTGTGTGGGTACCAGAAACCTGCTTGTACTTTTTAAAAACTTCATTTCCTTGAATTGAATCAAAGGAAAGGAAAGTCCACCTACTTTTTTTAAGCTTAACTTCTCACATACTTTGTAAAGGAATTTGTCTCCACCTTCATGACATATAGATACAGATAAATCTGTAGTTTACCCTATCAGGCATAGCTGTAAATCATAGATGGGCAATCAATCTTTCTAATTTCAGGAACATGGCAGCTGATATAAAAATAGAAAGCTGTGTAACTGTTTTTGTTACAGAGAGTAGGAGAACTTAACACTCCCCTTTCATAGCCCAGCAAAGAAATTAGATCAGTCAGGGGATTAAAGGCCATTCTCACCTCTTCTGACAAATTTACATAAGCATCTACACATTATTGAAATGCTAAGCTTTAAATGTTGGTTATTTATAATAGTTTATATGTTAAGATAACTTAAAATGTAGTATCAAACATTTCTGTGATATTTAGAGAAAAGTCAGGAAATATTTTTTTCTTGTGAAGTTTCAACACATTTACTATTTTCAAGCCCCCCCCCCACACACACACAGGACAGAACTGAAGAAAGAGAGACAAGTGACAACCTATCAAGTAGGCGCACTAATAATGTTCATAAAAAGACTGTTATGTTGTCCCTATCTCATCTTCCTTCTTGTTGGTTGGGTTTGGAACCGATCCTCGGCTCCGACTCAGCCATATTCTAAAGCTTGAGAGCTTCTACTGGCTCAAGGCTAGCCCCTATCCCATCATGCCTAGCGGGAGTTACCTAGATCTCATTTGCCACTTGAAGCTTCGGGATTCCTGGAGACTGGCTCAGGCTAAGTTTTTGATTTTTTTATTATATTCTTGCTCTAATTTTGTAAAATCTTTGAGGAGACTTTACTATAGAGAAGGCTTTACTGTATTGTTAGTGTTTCCTGTTAGGATCCCCATCTCCATTTTTTGTTGTTGTTGTTCAGGCCGTCATTTTCCCTTCAGGCCTATCTCCTTCCTGTATGATTCCATTTTAATTAGAGGATTCACCCTTTGCTTTTGGCCCATTTCAATTAGAGGGTTTCCCCTTATTCCTTCCTTTCCCCCTTTCAGCTTAAGGAGTTAGCCATTTCAGTTAGAGGCTCTCCTCGGTTGGGGAAGTTGTTGTTTAACTTAGAGGCTCTCCCCCTTCCATTACTTTCCATTTCTTTCTCTTTACAAACATTTAGATATAGTGCTGTTGTTGTCGTTATTGTAGAGTGGTATATTTTTTCCCTTTTTTGATACTTGTAGCTGTGGTTTTGTTTTGCTTATTGCTGTTTGTGCCTGTCAGTAATGTCCAAAGAAGCATCCAAAGAATCCAAGTCTTCTGGATTCAAAAAGTGCAACTCTTGCTCCCAAAAAATGTCCCTGACCAATGGGCATACTTGCTGTGTTTATTGCCTGGGACTGGTGCACCTGTAGGACTCATGTTCCATTTGTCACACATTCAGCGCTAGAGTCCTGCAGGAGCGCAAAAATAAACTCACATTGAGAGGTTTATTGAAAGGGCCCTTTGACACACCAGTGGAAGGGGAAACAGGCAAAAAAACAGATAAATCCTCCAAACTGACATTTTTGTCAGTTCTGACCTTGGAGCCATCGAAGCAGAAAGACAAATCTTCAAGTTCGTCAGATCCGAAACCTCTCGGGTTTGACAAGACTTTATCTCCTGCAGTTCCTTCAGTGTCCTCGGAACCATCTAGGAGTCACAAAAGAACAAGGTCTCCTTCCTTGGAACCGGTGTGGTCTGCTGCACAGTCACCACTTCACCAGTCTGTGGTGGGCAGTCACCGATCGTCCACCCAATCCTCTTGGTCATCCAACAGCCTCTCAGATGATGATGTGGAGATGGTGGTGAAGAGGCTACTCAAGACACCGTCTCTCGCAAAAATCTTATTGAGCCCAACCCATATGGATGTCGAGCTGTTCAACCCCCCCGGATCATCTATTCCTCCTTCGAATCACTTCAGCTCGGAGCCAGTGTGCATGGAAGTCATTTTGGTGGAACTGTCGATTCCGAAAACCTCCAGTCTCTCAGTTCTGACATCTGTTCCGATCTCTCGATAACGCTTTCTGTCGAGGGATCTGGGGGCTGACATTCCCTCATTGGCTCCGAGGGGGGGAGCGGCATCGGACCCTTGTCCGACCCTACTCTCCCTCTCGGAGCTTTGGTGCAGGTGAGCTCAGTGTCAATGCAGGAGAGGTCTCTCAACTCTTCAGAGCTGGGGACCTTCTCAGGCCGGGATCATGGCACCTTCGAGGTGATGAGGAGTGTGCTGTCCTCTCAGACAGCTCCTCTGTTTGCTTCAGCTACTCCATCCCCTACAGAGCCAGTGTCTTCTCTCTCACCACCCATCCATTCTAAACGTAGGGAACCAATGCCCCAGGATGCCCAATTGGGCAACCCCCCTCTTCTGAAACCTCCCCAGAGCACCCCCCTGAGGAGGTCCCTCGGAAGAGGACATATAAGAGGAAGCATGTGGGATCCCCTGAGTCTCTGAAATCGAACACGGATTTGGAGGACTTAGAAGTGTCCCCATGGTCCCCTTCTGAGGATGTCTCATTCTCTGATGTCCTGGAAATCCTCAAGCAGAGGGTTTGCTGAAAGTCCCTTTCCCCTTCTGAGGACGAGTCCGTGTACCTGGACGCATTCAGTTCCCAATCCTCCACCTCTTGGGTGTCTCCTAAGTCAAAAGGAGTGGAGATGGAACCATTTCCGCAGAGGCCCAATAAGTTCATAACTGCACCAGATGACAAACCTTTCCTGACCAAGGGCATACCTGTTGATGCTATGTTGGTGGCAACAGCCACAAAGAAGGAAGGAGCAGAAACCTCTACTTCTGTCCATCTGCTGAACAAAGAGTCACATACGATGGACAAATACGAGAAGCGTGTTTTTTCTTCAACAGCCTTTACCCTTAGGTCACTGAATTATTTATCCCATTTCACCCGTCTTCAGAGGGATCTCCTGAAAGAGCTAGGAGATACCCTACAGGATCCTACAGCTGCAGAAGCTACAGATAGAGCTGCTTCTCAGCTTGCTACCTTAACTGCGGTAGTTAACTCCTCCATGTGGCTTATTTCCTATGCAGCCGATGGAACGAGCAGGGCTGCAGGCACAGCAGTCTCCTTATGGAGGCATTCCTGGATGCGCATTTGTCAATTTGCGGAGCCCTTCAAGTCCTCCTTTACTACTGCCCCTTTGCGATGGCTCTTTGTAAGGTAAAAGAGACTCTCACCAGGTGCGAGCAGGATGTCAAGACTCTGTCTGCCGTGGGAGTACATTTTTCTGTGCCTACTAAACCTTATCCCAAAGGTCAAAAAAGTAGAAAAATGTGGTTCCGGAAATCCCAGGGAGTTTCGCCTGATGCACGTGGTGATTCCCCCCCCCCGGGGCAGAGGGGGGAATAATGGGAGACACCACCCTCTCAGTAGAGAGGGTCTGCAGAGTCAGGGTGACAGAGATACATTCTCTAGTAGGCCTTTCCAGTGCTCCTAAAAGGAGGCCCACCTGTCAACCTCTGGAGGCAGTTGGGGGAAGATTGCCACTGTACCCAGAAGTCTGGCAAAGTATCACAAAAGACACATGGGTACAGTCGATCATATCCAGGAGATACAGTATTCCTTTCTCCATGCCACCTCTCCCCGGAAAACAAAAATCCATTCCAGATGTGCCACCTAATCTAAGGGAACAAGCAACCCTAGAAGTTCAAAGGTTGCTAAGAAAAACGAGTCATCCAAGAAGTCCCCGCAGACCAAATCGGGTCCGGAACTTACTCAAGGTTCTTTTTAGTACCAAAGAAAACAGGGGACTGGAGGCCCATTTTGGATCTCAACAGACTCAACAAGTCTGTCAAGAAAACAAAGTTCTGGTTGGTGATACTGCAGTCCATATTTTCCTTCCTGGGAAAGGACAATTGGATGTGCTCCATCGATCTCCAGGATGCGTACTACCATATCAAGATGGACAGGTGATCCAGGAGATTTCTATGCTTCTGGTTGGGAGCCAGTCACTACCAGTTCAGAGCTCTGCCCTTTGGCTTCACCACAGCCCACAGGGTGTTCAGCAAATGCATGGCAGTAGTCACGGCTCATCTGAGGTATCTAGGATTCCAGATGTTTCCATATGTGGACGACTGGATCCTTACCGCCACCACCGAGCATCGACTAATCAAGACAAGGGACACCACACTCTGCCTCTGCTCTCAGCTTGGCATCACTGTAAACTACGAAAAGTCCGCCTTGTTGCCCTGTCAGTATATTACATTTATAGGGGCAGATCTAGATATCAAAGACATGATAGCAAAATTGCCTCAGGAGAGGGTGTCGACCATTCAACACCAGGTTGCAATTTTAATCGGGAGGAAAAAACTCAAGCAAGATTTGTTCTAAAAGTCCTGGGCTCAATGTGGTGGCAGCAATAACTCTAGTTCCCTTGGCGCGCTTCCACTTGAGGTTATTATAGTGGCTCTTGTTTGCTCAATGGTCCATGCAAGATCTACCCATGTCCCACAGAATTCTCATCACAGAGACCTGCAAGAAGGACCTAAAATGGTGGTTTCAGTCCATGCAGCTGACAATAGGCAGACTGTTCGTCCTCCCCCAACCAGTGGCTACAGTGACCACAGACGCTTCCAAGATAGGGTGGGGGGGCATTATCTGGGACAGACTGTTCATGTGACTTGGCAACAACACTAGGACCATTTGCACATAAATGTCCTAGAGATGAGAGTGGTCCTCCTGGCATTCCAAGCACTTCACAGCTCTCTCCCCACAGTGATGATTGCAATCAGATCAAATCATCATCTCAGTGGTCAGTACATCATCAACAAAGGTGTAGGTGTAACCAGATCCTGACCCTTGTGTCAAGAGGCTCTAAGTGTGTCTAATTTCCCCTTTCTGACTCTGACTGCACAGCACATTCTGAGGGTGATAGTGGATAAGCTAAGCAGGGCTATCTTTATGCTCACGAGTGGTCCACAGAAACAGATATTGTGAACCAGAATTTTCACAAATGGGGCCCCCATTGGCCAGCTTTGCCACCATCCATCAATGCCAAATGCAGCAGCATGTGTTTAGCTAGTCCCCCCCACCGGGACCCCCACAGAGATGCACAAATCAATGGTGGCCCCAGATTTTTGACTTGTTAGATATTATTTTAGAAAATAATGTTTTTGTCTTCGGTGATCATTATTACATACAAAAGATAGGCGTAGCTATGGGCATATGGCTGCCTAGCTTCGCCATCCATATTCTTCTTTCTCTGGGGTTAGCAACATTTACTTTACAAGTGAGTACAATCAATACTTGTTGTGGTACGTCCGCTTTGTGTACATTTTTTCTTCTTTTGGCTCTGGGAACAACTACAGCAATTTGTATAATGATTTTTAGAGACCAGATTTTTTTATTTACATTAAATTTTTTTTAAGTGAAAGTATTATAGATATCCTTGGCGTAACAGTCAGTATTAATGTCATCTGTGAGGTGTTTAAAAAGAACTGGAATATCCTGACAGCTATAGATGAGCTATAGGTACTATCAGGTTATACCTCATATCATGCGTTCCGGCCCCAAAATCCGGACCGAACCACAAAAGGAGGGTATCCATATTCAATTCATAAATCCACACCTCCAAGTAACATAGAACGACGCCGATCGGAGATCCAGCAGATTCAGGTAAATTAACCCAGGTAAAACAGTTTTGTAACATTGCAACATGCTACACACCTTTCAGAAACCCTCAGAAACCCACACAACCTGAAGAGTATACTGAGTTCTATAAACACCTCCAAAGCCCATCCATATTAGGTGACCTACTAGACCAAACATAGACTACCGGAGGAACATTAAGCAAGCACACACACACTGACAAGGTTCCTTCTCACTATAAACTCAAAATGTAGTCATGGAACAATTTCAATTCACCACATTCCAAACAAGGGGACAAATATACTAACACTGACAAACTCCACAAACATGGAGACAAAATTCTCCCTTGAGATCAATATCCCTCATAATCGAAGTCGGACCATATCCTAACCTCACCCCAGATCCACATCCGCCCCACCCCAAAAAAAAGCAAACACAGTGCTTCTTACTTCAAAAGCAAACTTCACACTTCTTAGAGGCGGGTGAGCCAACCCCGAGCCCCGAAACCCACACAACAACATGCCTTCTCACTGAAACCGCAAAATCTCCTTAAAATCAGCACCTCCCTACCAAAAATGGATTTTCCACCAAAAATAAAAATCCCCCACCTAACTTTCCACCAATAAACAGCGCCGGTCTCAGTGGGAAAGCTACTACATAAAAGCCGAACAAGAATGAAAAGGAACTACTGATGAAACTCAAAATCCTTAAATCACTCTCCCAATCTGATCAAAACCACCAAAAAACTGAAAATCGCAACAAACACAATCCAAAGGCCAACTTTGAACCTTCACAGATGACACAAAGAAAGCAATAAAGAGCAGCCCAGCTATGTTCAGATTAAAAAAAAAAATAAAAAGACAGGAATCAGGAGTAGTCAAAATGACAAAAATCGGCAAACCCACAGAACTTACCTCTCCTCTTTATACTGCAATATCTATTCAGTCATTCTCTCTCAATATCTATGATGCCAATAGCCACCAAGTCTCCTCTCCAACAACACAAAATGCACAGGTGGGATGGGTGCTCTCCGATTGTCAAAAAACACAGCATCAATGGGACCCGGAAACCCCACCGGAAGCTTGACTTTTAATCTTGGCCTTACTACGGAACCCACACATAAGGCTGTTGTTTAATCTTACTCCCACTGGGGCGGTGCTGGTGCAACAAATTCACGGCAGCAGCAGTCCCACTCCTTCTCTGCGGTGCTATGCCGGACTTTGGAATGGACCATATATGAAGCTCACTGATAAGCCCATTGGGACCTACAGACACTGGATCCTACCCAATTTGGCTTTGTCAAATTTGGGACCTACAGACACTGGCGACTGCAACCCCGCTGTCACAGCAGATCCCGCCTCTGAGGCAGTTCAGACAGTTGAAACAGTCACTAAGGACATTGCGTTAGAGCACAATCACCACTCCTACCATGACCTAAAAGCTCACCAGCACATGGCCCCCCATATGTCACATAGTTGGTACCTGAGCTCAAGATGGACAGAACACAGGTTAGGTTGCTGGTGCCATGATGTAAGACTCTAAGCGACAGAACTCACACGGTCTGAGGCAGATGTCAGACTCTAAGCGGTTGTGACTGATGTATTTATGGGTGCAGAGCTGGGGCCCTAGGGGAAAGTAGTTTGTTTTTCTTGCAGATGACTGGACATAGGGGGATTGTGGTTGACAAAGACAGCCACCAGACCACAGATGGGCACCATAATTGTGGAAATGGATAACTCAGATAGAGCTGGTGCCTTAAGCATAAGAAATATAGACAACACAGTGCCAGAGCCATGGAAAAACAAGCTAACCACCAAAAATGTATGAGGTGGTAATCTGGGAAAAAAAAGATAACCCAACCTGACCTACCAGTTGACGGTACAAAATTTTTCACAGAAGACCAGGTCAGGGACCTGAGAGGGAGACAAGTTACATTGCCCACCTGATCAGACAGGACTCAGGCCAAAGTGATGGGAGGGAAGACCTTCTACATCTTCACCTGATCACTAAATGATTGGGCGGATCCCCCACCTCTGTAATACTTCCCTCAGAATGTATATATATACACAGACACACACATACCTGTGTGTGTGTGTGTGTGTGTGTGTGTGTGTGTGTGTGTGTGTGTGTGTGTGTGTGTGTGTGCATGCAGTAGAGTTAAGCATTATTAATGTGTACATTCTAGTAAATGTTGCTTAATGTTTTATTTATTCACTGTCACATATTGGCTATGTGTTGCCCATGCAATCTTTGTCAGTGCCTTTGTCAGTAATTTTTTTCTTTGTATTTCTATGTGCATTTATTACTTGTTATCATCTTTGCCAATGTAGCCCAAGTCATCACTGAAAAGGTTCCTGGGACCAGTTCACTTTCCTGGTTACCAAAGTATACATAAATAAATATGACATAGAAAAAAAAGGGGGGGTGAAGATGATGGCAATAATTAAGGGACTAATAAAGCACAATTTAATTCTGCATCATTCATGAGATAGAAATAAATCTGGAGTCCTACCACACGTCACTTGTAAATGGACAGCAAGGATCATTTACTTCAGTAAGAGTTTTCACACCTCGGCATGAGAGTGTGGGGGGAGGTCAGTCAGTTATTTTAGAATTACAAAAGAATCCCTTTACAAAGCCTGCTATTTACCTACTTTCTTTTGCTGGAAGTAGCTAACAGCTATTTATAGCATAGAACAAGCTCTGACAGATGCATACATGAGGCTCAGTCAGGGAAACATAGAAACAGCTCTGTTACAGAAGGTGTTAACTGACAGTGCTTCACAGTCCTGACATTCTTAATGGCATGAGAAAACGACACTACTTCCTTATGTCTAGCATGACTTCTATAAAGAGGACTTGAAATATATTCTGGGAAGAAGGAATGAAAGCAAGAAAACAAGATCACGTTACTAAGGCAGGCCCCATCATCTGCAATTTTGAGGGAAGTACATTAAAATTATAAAATAAACACTTTGAATGGTTTTGAAGCATTAAAATAGCTCAGAAAATAAAGATACAATGAAAAAAAACATTTTTTTTAGTTATAAGGTGGAGTTTTCCTTTAAGAATGTACAGACACCTCCACCTTTAGTGCCTACTTCTAATGTCTAACTCCTGCATGTTACATTTTTAATTCCCCTGATTTTTGGTGTAAATTACCAAGTCCCTTTGTAAAGATTGTCTATTGAATACGGTTTAGGGAGTTTCCATAGTTTTTTTTTTAATGAAGTGTTGCTGCCTTTTTTAAAATCTTTTTTATTTAATTATTTTTTTGCCATTTGTTACAGCCATGTGCCTCAATTCCAAAAGACTTGTTCTCAATGTAAATGACTAACTCCATTATAACGCCTATCTGTTAAACAGGCTTACAGTAGTGTAAGTCACTTACATGGACAACAAGTCTTTTAGAATTGGGGCAAGTGTTTTATTTTGTATTAATAATAATTATTAATTTAATTTCAAAAGAACTGATTGAGGGATATTGTTTTGGGGAATTGTACGTGTGTTTTGTGTGTGACGTTACTTTTTTACTTACACTGAAGAGAATGAAAGATTTGGTCCATGGTTTATTTTGTTTTAATTTTAATATTTTTTTTTTTAATTGTATGTAGATTTGTGTCAGAAGGTTTGTCTTAGGTGGTATAGTGAGCTTGGGCTGGGCATGTGTTTTGCATAGATAAGTAAAACAAGTTAGCTTTATCCATTTACTGCAATTTTTCGATGGTAAAGGTACAAGCACTCTCTTGAATCATTCTTCAGGTATTATGCTGGGTTCTTATGAATTTAAGAGTCTTGCTGGTTGTTGTCTGGTCTAGTTTTGAAGTGTTTAATAGTTTTCTATTAGTTGTACGTACATTGTGTAAACTTTTGCCTCCGGATTCTCAAAAGCTTGCACGGCATGCATGATTAGTGTAAGAGGAAATATTGGCAATATGGCGGCCGAGCGATCCACGTACGTGCTCGTTTGACATGCACGAGCGCTCTAGCACTAGTACTGCACGTTCCCAGCCCCTATATGCAAATTACCTCATTTGCAGGTGAAAACCATGCAAATAAGGTAAATCGGCCATCCAGGAAGCAGGAATCAGGGCATGCAGGAATAGCGTAATATGCAGAAATGTACTCGGTTAGTAACTGAGTACGGTACTGCAAAATCCCAAATGGGGACATAGCCCCAAATAAAGGCTGCATATCATTGAGGAAGCATGCCAATGGGCCAAGTAAAAGGCCATTGGCATTGCAAACTATGCAAAACATACAAAATACAACTTTTATTATATGTTCGCCGATCATGGCCATTGAAGCATAGGGCAGCAGCGCGCAAACGGGATCAGTGGGGAAATAAGAAAATAAACCTAAAAAAGCAGTCTAACTAAAATCACTATTCTGCCATGCAAGTCAATGGCAGGCAAAAGACAACCTGGCCAGTGAATAGAGGTTGCTAGGAGGGAGGCACAGTGTGAAACATGTAACTATGCATTAGCAGGTAATCCTATGCAAATGAGGAGAAGGATAGTGAATCCTGGTTTTCCCCAGCATGTGAGGCAGGTCCCAACAGTGTAAGAGTATGAATAGCTGAGTGCAAGACTAGGAGGTACGTGACATCATGGGTGGGTGTGTCAGGCATACTGTCAGCGGATTGGAGCTCTGTGGCTCGGGGTTACATCCAGCTTAGCACAGCAAAGCCAGGAGGTGTGTCTAAACCTGCCCAGCACATATGACAAAGAGTAAGCGGGTGTGCGCGCTGCGCAACGGGATCTCCAGGAAGATAAAGGAAGTGAACCCA
Organism: Protopterus annectens; assembly: GCF_019279795.1. NCBI lineage: Eukaryota > Metazoa > Chordata > Ceratodontiformes > Protopteridae > Protopterus > Protopterus annectens. The sequence continues at coordinate 494,458,079 of NC_056743.1, read as the reverse complement.
GGAAATAGCAGCAGTTTGCACATTGGAGTACACCGATTATGCGGCGCATCCCCGGGTTGAAACAGAAGGGCAGTGGGAAGGGAAAGCAGCAGTAGGAAGTTAATCAAGGGGTACTAGGTTCGCTGCCAGGTGAAACGTATCAGAACCAGCCAATTACACAGACAGCAGACCAGCACAGCCCAGAATACCATTATAAACTATTCAAACACCTACCCCTCTGTTTTTTCCCACACCCTACACCACCAGTGTAAACAAGCAGGGAACTTTTAACACAACAGCAAAATGTTAGGGGCTGCAATAGCTATCATACAACTTGTGGAAGAGGTTGAGGGTGGTGAGGATGTGAATGCTGCCGACCAACCCACAGTGAGGAGACGGAGAAGAGTGTACAGACCCAGGGTAACCTACCAAGGGCTACATGAGCTGGAGATAGTGGAGTGCTATAGGGTGGACAGGGACCTCCTACAGCAAATTGAGCTGTGCCAGCCACGCCTGACACACAGAACTAACAGAGGGGAACCCATCCCAGTGGAAATTAAGGTATGTGTACACCTAAGATTACAAGCTACAGGTACCTTCCAAAGGCCAACTGGGGATATGATGGGGATCTCACAGGCATCAGCATCCAGGGTACTCCACCAGTTTCTGGATACCATGGCAGCATATGTCGGTGAGCATGTATATTTCTCCCTCACCCGTGAGGCGTTGGCCAGCAATATGCGTCTCTTCCAATAAATAGCAAAATACCCTGAGGTGGTGGGTGCAATAAACTGCACGCACATATGCATCAAAGCACCACCCAGTGAGCAGGGTATGGTCTACATCAACTGCCAGGTAGTGTGCGATGCCCAAGGCATAATAATGAACATGTGTGCTGGCTGCCCTGGAAGTTATCATGATTACCACATCTGGCATCTAATGCAGCTGTACCAGAAATTTGCCAATGGGGACATCCCACACAGTCACATAGTGGGGGATGCTGGATAGCACTGGAGCCGTGGCTGATGACACCCATCAGAAACGCACACACTCCCAAACAAGAACTCCATAATGATGCACACGCACAAACATGAATCATAATAGAGCGTGTGTTTGGGATGCTCAAGTCATAGTTCCAGTGCCTGGACACATCTGGTGGAGCTTTGCAGTACTCAACAACTACATATACCCAAATCGTCCTTGTATGTGCCATGCTACACAATATGATGCTGTGGAAACAGCTGCAGTAGAAGCAGCAAGGGGCGAGGCCACAGCCCCCCACCAATGCCAAGGCCTGCACAGGCATAGAGTGTCTCAGAGGAGGAACAACCTGAGCCTGTCCCAGTAGGCAGAAGGAGGCATGCCCAGTATGCCCTGGCCCTGACAAAGAGGCAACGCATGGCACATTCTCTGACATGGGAGGGACCCAGGGAATAGCACCTATCTCTGACTCTCACATACAGTAAAAAGGATGCCAAACATTACACTACCTGTGCCTAACCATGCATAGGCAGTGTACTATGTGCATCCAACATAGGCAGCCCTGCAGCACCACCCTCAATAATGGGACACCCACAAGATAAGGGACTCACACATGCCAGTCAGGAGGGGGGGGTCACATACCCAACAGTCGCAGCCAGCAGGCGAGATGTAGACAAACACAAACAAATGCCATACTATGGCCTCTGAATGAGAGGTATGGGTAACCCCCCAGGCCTACACAAACAGACTACAGCAGGCCAGGTAGTGGGAGGTCAGTTGTGACGGCTAGGAAGTCAGAAACTAATGTGTATGCAATCAAAAGGTAAGAACAATAGTACACCGGTATGGCTTAGCCAGCACAATAGGTAAGACTACTGACTGAAATGGACTACAGGACATACCAATACAGTCCTAGCAAATGAGTGACACATATGAGGATGGTGTAGAATACATAGTCCATATACTATAATACCATGCTAGCTAACCATATGTGGCTGTGGCTGTGTTCACATTGGTTGTGTATATGCACTGTTACACAGGTGTATCTTACCCTGTGTTGTGACATGCCTGTTGAGCCTGCTTTATATGCAGGTACATGTGCATTCCCCCTTAGGAGATGTAGGCCAGTGTTGAGCCAGTCTGCCTGCAGCCTGCACAGTGCATTGTGACATGCCTAGCAGCTGAGTGTACCTACCCAGTGGGATGTCGTGCAGATACTAGCCAGATGTCCCACTGCCGGCCCTCCCTTAACAGTCATGTCTGTCAGACAGGGCAGTGGGATGCAGTGCAGGTGTATGTCAATACCTATTGTGTAGTATGTGGCCATGGCACCCCTGTACCAGCGGTCATACTGTGTCAGGCCAGGCAGGGGTGTGTGAATGCATGACCTGTGGTGGACATCATATACCGGTCGTTATGTGTTATACCCATCTACATCCATACTGTCAGGTATGGTACACGTGTAGCACTAAGGGCTTATGTGTATACCTCTGGACTGTACAGACTGTGTCAGACCCTCCACATGTATTGGCTAATATCTCTGCTGCAGTCCACAGTGGCATTACCTGCTAGCAGCGGTGTCAGACCAGGCAGAGGGGTGTGAATGCATGCCCTATGGTGGACATCATATACTGGTTGTTGTGTGTTATACCCATCTACATGGCCGTCTACATCCATATTGTCAGGTATGGTACACATGTGTAGCACTAAGAGATTATGTGTATACCTCTGGACTGTACAGACTGTGTCAGACCCTCCACATGTATTGGCTAATATCTCTGCTGCAGTCCACAGCAGCATTGCGTGCTAGCAGCAGTACTGTACAATGATGTCCTTTGGATGTCTTTCAGTAACCAATGGCACACATGTTATAAGCAGATGTGATCTCCCACACAAACCATGTATGTGAAGACAATCCCAATGATAGTAGCAATAGTCTACTAGTATACCTGCTATACATACCTGACCCTGCAACTACAACATTGGAAACATACGGGCTGGGGTTGGCCTACACTTCATGTCCAGGACATATGGTGAGAATATATGTACATATACTTATCCAGATAGCCAGATATACATGTTTACACATGTGTACTACACCCAATTAACACTGTCATGGCAACCACCTACTATAGATCCCCACATCATGTGTGCGTGGTCCCATTATATCTCCTGTGTGATGAACATCCATCCTGTGTGTGAGCAGCAGTGCTACCGACAGCATGTAGCAATACTCCTTATTTGTAGGAGGATCAGGAACTACAGACAGACTGCGAGTAGAGTTGTGTTATGCTTTGTATAGTACTGGTGTTACACGGTGTGGGTGTACATACCAGTTTGCCATGGAATGCAGTCTGTTTGCATAGCACACAGCTGTAGACCTATCTTCATGCTGGCCAGAGCTATGCCTATCATGTCTTGTCTGTCCATCACACAGGTCTTGTGTCAGATATTACACTGGCAGTGTGTGTGTGTTACCGCTACATGGCTATATCCATGACTGCCTCTACCATCAATTCCCTGACTAAGGGTATGTTACAGACTATCCTGTAACACCAGCACCTTGCGTAGTGTAGGGCAACAGTTATACACATATGTGCCTGTATTCCAGCCTCTGTCCATCACCTACATACCAAGCTTTGCACATATGTCATGATGTCGTGGTTGATCCATAGTGGGCTGGGAGTATAACACATTGCCAGTGCTGTCATCAGTCCACTGCTGTTGTAACCCCCACACATATGGTGGGGCTGGGATCATATATGTGTGGGCGTCACCTACACAATACACGTATGCCCTTATGCACTGCAGAGCCCATTGTATGTAACAGTGGTATATGACCCTGTATTATTGAGTCTAGAGGGGAGCATCATAAATGACATAGGCTGCTACAAAATGTGAGGGTATCAGGGCTGAGCTGCCTTAAGGTATCTGGATGTACAGTACCATATACTTCATCTATATATACATTACTGACATGGATCTGGGTAATGCAGGACTACTGCCCCCTGCCATACAAACTATTCTATTTGTTGGTGTGCTTGTGGTGGTGTCAGTTATGCCATGTTATGTAGCGGTTACAATTCATGTGGTCATATGACGTCTATAGCACCTACTGAGTTTGTACAGTGTGTAGAGGCTGCTAAACTACACACCTGGATTACATACTGTTGATTGTTAGGTATCCTGTGGCCCAGTGTGTCTTTCCTATTGTACAATATGAATTGCTTGGCCTGGACAGCAAGAGCTGTGAACCTTTCCAGACTACTGTATGACTGTAACTGGTCCACTGTAGCATCACTCCTTTGATATAGTTGTCAGTGTCTGAACAGTTATATGGCATGGCATGGCATGTAGAACTGTAATAGTACACGATTGAAGGTTTCCATATCTGCAGTGGTTTACCTATGACCTCTCTGTGGGTGTATATTACAGGTAACGATTGTCATTTGTATGGGTGGCACATAGTGTCCAGTCATTCAGGGGTCAACTGTAGACATAGTGGCTGTTCCATATTGTGTGCACCTTCCACTTATGTATCTTACTGTACATATAACTGCGTGAGTATGTGTAGTCACATATATATATATATATATATATATATATATATATATATATATATACCTGTATCTGCATATCTGTGTCTGTGTATCTGTATCCTGGGAATGTTGATGGCTTCCACTTAATACATTACCCATGGGAGCCAGACTGTACAGCATATGTTACCAATACCAGCCTGACATCATACAGGTGGGATGTAGTACAGGTAACATTGTGTGCCCATGTTGTCACAGGCCCTGGTTATGGGATCTCCAACACTTGGTAGTGTATTGCAGGGCGAACGTATTTGGCTGGGGGGATGCCTATTTGTACAACTTTTATAGTGTCTGGTGCCTTTCAACCCCATTAACATAACATGTAGCCTGTTACACTCCTCTCCCTAACAGCTACATGTGCCTTGCAGTACCAGCACAACAGTGTTGTACCAATGGGTCGGTAGGCATGGGAATCCCATTGAGGTCTGCCACGTGTGTGTATGTGTGCATATTTGTAGGGTACACCATTCTGCGGCCACATACTCCTATTACAGTACACATTACCACACAGTAGTAAAGATACTGTTGTCACCCATAGGTGTGGCAGTGGAATGCAACACCCTACTATGCCTTGACATGTGCATCGCATGCATATCCCTGTGGTACCACTGTTGTGATATGCAATGGGTTATTTTGGCGTCGTGGCCACTGTGTGATAGTGGGTATGTCAGAGTATCAAGATGGGTTCCAGTGTGTACAATATCCAGTGGGGGATGTGGGTGCTGTATACACTGTCTTTACACCATGGTAACCTGGTATATGGCCCACATACCACTCTCTGGTAGCCACTGTCACCATCACCCATACAGGTAACAGATAACAGGATACAGCCCAGTTACACATGTGCTGTGTGCAGCCTACCTGTAACACATTGGACACATGGACTAGTTAGTTAGCAACAATACAACCAGGTCTCTAAGATGTGTGTCTATCTGTTATGTGTAACTCAATGTGTATATGATGGTATGACACACTGTGTATTCTCCATATACAAACATTACATCCCCCATTACCATATCGTACGTGTCTGTGTATGGTCTGCATGTAACATGTGACCTGGTACACACCTCACCCTACAGATGGTGTTGTGTGTGCAATGACAGCCACACAGTTCAGTAGCACTACATACCTGGGTAGGGGTCTAGACACAGTGTCACCAAGTAAGGATGTGTGTGTGTGTGTGTGTGTGTGTGTGTGTGTGTGTGTGTGTGTGTGTGTGTGTGTGTGTGTGGATGGGTTGACATAAGGGTGCAGATTATACCTGTACCAGCAGGCCACCAGTCAATTTTGCACGGCCAATAACTGTTATACATACCTGTGGCATGTGTGCAACTGTACACCAGATATGTCATGGCCATGGTGTCACCACACTGACATACCCTTGTGGAATATGACTGCAGACCATCCTCCTGCTGATACATGTATGCCTACAACACAAATGGATAACAGTATGGGGATAACAGTTGGTGTTACCAGCAGCTGAGATGCATCATAGCTGCATGGCTACACTACCTGACATGTATGTAGTACAGATTACCCCTGACTACATTCTACACTGCAGTACATTCCAGCACTCTGTTACAGTCACCATGTGCATCAGAACCATATTAGCCTGTCCCTGCATCAATGTTATGGATGACAGGGGTGTGGCACAGGTATCATCATATGCACAGGGTGTGTTGCTGGTGTGCCAGAGGCTGAGGGTGGTCCAAACATGTGCCACCATGTGTGTGGGTTAGGCATGTGGTTCATTAATTGGGGCGTGGTGATGTGCATGTCGGTATGGGGTCGCCCTAGGTGTGGTTGCATAGTGTGTGGGTATGCATGCACACAGTTCCACCATGTGGCTGCCCTATACGGGTGATGTTGGACAGCTGCAGACCATACCTGGCAGGGTGTGCAGTTCACTGCCTCCGGCCACGCTGACTGTGCCTGCCAGGGCTTCCATGGGCACATGCAGATACAGATCTTGAGGTGCTACTCTCCCCTGATGATGACATATGTCTTCTGGAACCATGTCCCGCCTGGGACTGGCCAGGGCCATGTGCACGAGGCCTGCTGTGGTGTGGACAGCAGCCCCAGTGATGTGCCAGGACTGATACTGCCACTACGGGAGCGGCTGGGCATCCTGGCACATCCATGTTGACCGCCAGCTGCTGGTGTTTCTAGCCTACATCCACGTGGTCATCACACCACTCCCACCACATGTTCTAGCACAGACATACAATGGTCAAGGAGGCCCACCATCTCACCCCACCATCTATCCATGACCTCGGTATATTCATGGAAGGCACCAGTGAGTTTGTGGAGGTTGCCACTTACAGCTGCGAAAGCAGACCTCTGTAGACTTCAGGCCCTGTCTGCTGTGCATTTCCATACATGCCTGTGCCTCCATTATGGCCTGAAACATGCTTCTGGTGGTACCAGTTGTGGCGCCTCTGCCAGTGGCATGATGACCTGTGGTCCTCCCATGAGCACCACTGTACATCTGCCGATGTGGTGGCCTTCCAGATATCTGGCTATGCCAACTGTGACCCGACACAGTTTGCATGGACACCACACTTTCCTGGTCATTGCCACCAAGCACCAACTGTCCCTCTGCTATGGCCACATGTGATGGGGTTTGTAGGGGCACTGTAACTGTGTGCGGGCTTGGGGTGGCTAGGAGGGTGATGACACATGTTGGCACAGTGTCGGCCTCTGACAACCCCACCTTGTGCCTCACCTGTATCATCATCATCATCATCGGTGTCTGAAGGGACACCTACCTCGGTTTGCATGCAAGAGGTACCCTGACCCACCTTGCCACCTGTGGGGGAAACAAATACAAATGTTAAGACTTGTACAGCATTGCATAACAGTACACACACTCACACTGACAGCCACCCTACTACCTCACTTTCCCTGGGTTTACAGACAGTCCCACAGTCAGTTACATATGTTCTCCATCCTGCATGGCATTTGCTAATATACACGCATTACTGCTGCCCATTAACATATCATTCCTCTCCATGCCTACATGTGTGGTTACAACACCTGACCTGTTACTCCATCACCTCCCTGACTTGGGTGGAGTAGGTTGTACATGGCCTCACTGATGTCATTCCATATTATCCTGTGTATGGGCAGTAATGGTGTACAAGACCCCTATATGGTTGGGGCTGCTACATTCATTACATATGTCACACACCAGAGCCTCATACTGCAGTCTTGCTCAGTCCATGCCACATCTGCTGCACAAGCAACCCATCATGCGAACAACAGTACTACCTGGATACACTCACTGATGTCCTGTGGTAATTCCCCATTGCATTTGTGGTGCTGCATATGTTGGTAGCCAGTTACCTATCTGCTGCTGGCAATATGATGTGTATACCTGGTATGTACTTCACCTCCCAATGCATGCTGCATGCTACAGACCTTGTTATGCTATCAGCTGTCCTGTGTTCACATACCAGATGGGTTGCCCTGGTGTCCCATGTCTCACTCCATGTATAGCACAATTCCAAGGGGAAGTACTGCCATGTGGTCAATCCCACTATCACCCGTGTGTATACATGGACAAACACACACACACACACACGTACACACACATCTGACATGCATCGTCCACACTCCACTAGATTGCACTTACAAACACAGTTGAGACACACACACACACACACACACACACACCCCACACTCCTACATGTGGATTTGCACATTTGTACACACAGTCCACCCATTACCCTTCTGTCAATATGCATTACATATGGTGCTCAACAGCATGCAGTGCAACTATAGTGACGTCATGCTAGCAGCAGTATACATGTGTGTGAGGCATGGGCTGTGTTGGTTGGTGATGGCCCTTCCCCTTGTTAACAATGCACCCATGTACAAAGTGTTACTGTGGACCTGTTCCACACCCTGCCTTGTACTGTGCACCATACCTCACAGGTTTAGAAACCATTGATGCATATGTAGTACTGTGTCAGTTATGTCAGCTCCACTGCTCACAGCCCCTATGTGTTATAGCAACTCATACCTGGGATGATATGTGAACAGCTATCATTTGTGAATGCCTGATGTCTATGTTACAGATCACAGCATCAGCAGTGCATGTATGACCAGTACAAGACTATTACACTGACAACCAGTGGACCTAACCATGGCTGTGGGGGGGGGGGGTGCCCTACACATGTCCCAGATCTCTGCATGGTTGCAAGGTCTACTCGTGCACATCCCTTGAAGTACACACACTGCTGTCATGAGTGCTGTGGGGTCAGGTTTACGTCTGCAATGTTTACTTAACCTGATTGTGTGCAGCTGCAGCCATGGTGGTGTTGATTCACACATGTCCCTACTGTAGGCCGTGTGTCCTGCCATACTTCACATCCCTGTGGACACAATGCACATTGACAGGATGTTAACTATCTTGCATGTGTCTGTTGTACCCTTCCGATACCCCAGCATGGTCTTTACTGTGGTGCAATGCATCTCACAGCAACAAAACGTGAACAATACAGCATGGAGTATGGGTAGGTGTGTGGGTAGGTGTGTTAGATGTGTGCATGGGATATCCCATAGCTATTACATGCCCAGTTTATCATCATGCATGAACACGAACCATACTCACCGGCTACGGGCTGCTGCCATGGTGGTATCCTGGAGGGACCTACATAGGAGTGTGAGAAAGTTGATGTCATTGGCCACAGCTGTGGCATTCATAAAAGATGAGTGCAGCATTACGTTACATCAGCAGTAGAATTACACAATATTACAGCTTATACACAACTGTTTATTACTACTACTAGACAGCAGCAGACTATGTATATCATATCTCAGATTTGCATGATGTACCTGTACAGATGCAAATGCATACACAAGAGTGGTATACTGATGTGCCCTGGGGCCTTACCTGCACGCTTCTCAGCTGGTGTGTCATTGGCACCCACCACCAAAATGTGCCCTGCCAGGTGTTGTTGCTGCAGGCGGCCAGGTGCTCCAAGGCTGCTGAGAAGCTCCTCCACATGGGTGAGGGATGGATGGGTGGGTTGCTCCCCCCGTTGCGAGGTGGTCCCCCCTTATGGCAGCTGCACGCCAAAGTACATGACGAAGCAGGTTGGTGCAAAGATACCAGACCTGCTCATAGCTGTGGTTATGCAGTCCGACATCATTGACCCTGTGGACTAGCTCGTTCCACAAGGCGGCCCTCTCCTGCTGGTCGTGGGCTGTCCACCCAAACAGCAGTTCATAGTGCTGTACCAGGTGGTCGATAATAACCTCTGTCTCAGTGGCACTGTATGCGGGAAGACAACTGTGTGACATGCTCCCTGGAAGACATAAAGATAGAAACAGGTCTGAGCCACCCATACAGCAGGGTTACCATAGTTCTTAATACACATATTTGTCTCCCCCCACCATATCAGCTACAACAAACCATTCACAGAATGCAATTATGTCATCTGCTTACCTACCATTGGGACATATGTTGTATTGTACCAAACTATGTGTATGTGCCACGCTTTGTGCTATGTGTTTGTAGCCATGCTCCCTGTGGGGACATTTATCTTTGCTGGCCTGTTACAGACTATTTCACCTGCATGCCATTGTCAGTGCCACTATATATATATCTATATATATATATATATATATATATATATATATATATATATATATATATATATATATGTGTGTGTGTGTGTGTGTATAAATATACATCTATGTACATATATGTTGTCCATTGTTGTATACCTATGTCTATATGAGTTTTTGTGTATCTTTACACATACACGTCACATTCTGTATCACACAGATATTTATCTGTATATGGAGTGAATACAGACATTTGGTCCGCATTCTGTAACTGTCTTTCATTCACAGCTGCACTGTTTTGCCTTGCTGCAACACAGACAGGTGACACATTTGAACACAGATTAACATTAGGGTGGTATATATGGTGTGAGATTGCTGGTACGCCTATTATACACCTATGGCATTTGTGCATGCTTCATTACACATTAACATGACTGTCCTGCAAGTGGTGTGCTCTTGACACCCATGTGTCTATCATGACAGCAGTACTTCCACCACCAGCTATTGTCCACACTAACATAGCACACATAGATATTATGGCTGACACAGTTGTATGGGTATGTCCCACTGCTTACAGGGACAGACAGTATTGTCCAGAGCAGTTGTTCAGCGGAACATCATTACAGCGACAACTACAGATGGCACATATCAAACATTCAGCATCATATATCCTATTAATCTATACCACATACTACATTAAATTACATACAGTTATGTTTTACATACCTTTTTTTTTATTGGACGGGTGTGATGCCTTCCCGGTTTTGGCTTGTAGGTTTTCTTTTTTCCCACTGTGTGTGTTTCGTTTTATCTTTTCCCATCTTTCTCTCTCCCCCTCTCCACTAGAACAATTGAGTTGGTTTGAATGGATTGCAGCATGGCTTTTGTAGGTGATGCACATGATCAGGTGATGGGCTCTGCACCAGTCAGTGTGCAACAGTTGCTAACTGCTTGCAGCCTGCTTTGTAGTGATTCAGTTAACCATTGTCATGGCAACCCAGTACTATAAATTGCTGACTCGTGGGCATTGTCCCTTCACCTTTCCAGTATGGAGGACATCCTTTCTGTATGTGGGCAGCAGTGTTACAAACAGTAGGTTGCAGTACCTATTACAGCAGGGCTTGCAGACACAGGGCAACTATACAATCATAATAGTTTCCAGACCTGCAGACAGTGTGAGTACTGTTGTTATGTTCATTGTATATTGCTGGTCTTGCAGTGTTTGCGTGTACATAGTAGTTTAGGATGGAATGCATTCTGTCTGCATAGCTCTCAACAGTGGGCCTATCCACATGATGGCCAATGGATTGTCTGGTTGCTTTTGCCTGTGCACCACACAAGTCTTGTCCTAGATATATCCCCAGCAATCTGTCTGTTGCGTGCTATCAGTACATGGCTACATCCGTTTGTGTTCCTGATGTGTTATTCCTGCATAAGGGTATGTTGCAACGAATCCTGTAACACCAGCAATTTGCAGGGTGTGTAACAGCAATATTGCGAGTATGGCCCTGTGTTCCTGCCTCTGTCCTCCACATATATGGCTGGCTTTGTCCTGCTGTGATACGGTTAGGGGTTGTTCAGTAATGGCCTATTATTATTTACTGCTAGCATTCCTGCTATCATCCCAGTCATATCGTGGACTCCCACAACATTTGTTGGTCAGGGTCCATACTTGTGACAGATACATAGACATTACCACAGACAATAAATGTCCCCCTAGGCCTTGACTACAGGGTGTAACTGGCAGCTGCTGAACTACATCTGTTATTGTTTATTGTTACTTATCTTGATGGCAAATCCTTTGTCTACAGTTGTACGAATTTACGGGCTTGGCCTGGACAGCATAGTATGTTATATATCCGCACTGTCTGGATCTAATGTTTTGTGTGGGCCTTGTATTCCTCACTGATTAAATAAGTCCAAATCTATGTGCTGTAAGTAATGGCATACATTATTGTAAAATACACCAATAAAGGTTGTCTGTGTATGCATACCTGTGTGTCATCTCATGTCCTTTGAATTGTGAGTGGGTATATGTGTAATGCAGTACTCCTGTTCAAGTATAAATGTCATTTAGTAGGGTATACAGTAAAACAATGTTAATATACAGATTTCACATGGAAAATAGAATGTGCTGCAGTGGGACTCGAACTGGGAATGCGTGCACGTTAGGTGGATGCTATGCCCACTACACTATTGCAGTTTTGCTTCATTTGCATATTTCTACCTTAATGTCTTACCCATGCTCCCTTTCCCCGGCCCCTGAGCTCCACGGACACAGCATCCATCCATTCTCCAGTTGCTAGGCTTGCCATACCACACCTCCACAAATTTCCCTCTCTGCACGTCTCGGTACTCCATTTTACTGTGTCGACGCAACCTTCTGCAGGCTCTTCATCCATTTAGTCCATGTACATTCGAACCTTCCATTGATCTTCCTCCGATACTGGTGGAAACATCTTTGTGACCCACAAAGTCTGGTTTGTCCCGACAGGGATGTACCTATTGTTGTGTCATGAGTAGATTTTGCTGGTCTACACTGTTTCTTCCACTGGTAGCATCCTGCCAGGGGTTTGAGATGCAGCAGTTTGCTCACACACCAGACCAGCCTCATCTCCCGGTTCTGCGGATGAAGCACACCCCCACAGCATGCCCCGTTTTCCATTCCTCTCTTCAGTATTATGCAAGACTACTGTTCTTACAGTATGTGTGGACAGGCACTGTTCATTGATACTCATAGACTGCTCGGAATACTGTGATTGAGCAATGTGCATATGTTTGCTGGTATTAATCTACATACTTACATACATTTCCTATACTGTTGACTGACTGTTCTGGATGATATGTTTGTGATAACAGCAGCTGATTGTATATCTGCCATGCCTTCTTGGTAACTCACATGGACTATAGTGTGCAGGGTGGGGGGGGGGGACCTGAGAGTGCTGATTATTTTGTTACCGGCCACAATGAGAGCTGTTGGCTACAGAGTGCCTAAGGCACTGCAGGGAAGAGTATGTGGGTATGCGCTGGTGTGAGCGAGGCTCAGACTTGCTGACCGCCAGTTTTGGCATCTTACACTGGGTTGGCCTCCACATTGCTTAACCAGTGTGGGCATTGCTTACCGCCATCCAAACAGGCGTAATCCCGCTTGCTGCCACACTACTTCATGACCATGTAGGTATTATACATGCTTAAGTCAGGTGTACATGTCAGGTATGACTGTTGATGAAGGTCAGTGTAAGGTGAAGTGGGATTCCAGTTTAGCAGTTCTGGATAGGTTACACTCAGGTATTCGGGTTAGGTTTAGTTATGCCATAC